>NC_089750.1:74664706-74789706 GCF_040412425.1 Macrobrachium rosenbergii
TATTTTTATTTTTATTATTACTAAGAAGAGTTTAGAAGTGCGTATCTGTTCTCGAGGTTGACGGAAGCTGGGAATTATTATTATTATTATTATTATTATTATTATTATTATTATTATTATTATTATTATTATTATTTCTGTGCTAAGGACTGCATTTTGTTGGGCAAATAAGAGAATTTAGTAGCATTAGTAGATGGGATTTGCCTTTGAAACGGCTCATTTGCTTCGTTCAGGCTCACGTTTAGGCTCAGGGTTGAGGCTTTGCCTTTGTCACGGCGCCTCAGTTGCGCGGGTGCTGTTATCCTTGTTTTGAATATTCTGTCCTTTTATTCTCTTGTCTTTTTTACTCTCCACGTCTTGTATAAAATGTCGTTTTAGTTTTCTGTAAAAGAAAACTATCGTGCAGGCTTTGTCTGTCCGTCCGCACTTTATTTTGTCCGCACTTTTTCTGTCCGCCCTCAGATCTTAAAAACTACTATGGCTAGAGGGCATCAAATTGGTATGTTTATCATCCACCCTCCATATGTTTATCATCCACCCTCCAATCATCAAACATACCAAATTGCAACCTTCTAGCCTCAGTCGTTTTTATTTTATTTAAGGTTACAGTTAGCCATAATCGTGCTTCTGGCAACGCAACAACACAGGCCACCACGGCCGGCTAAGAGTTTCATGGGCCGCGGCTCATACAGCATTATACCGAGACCACCTAAAGTTAGATTAATTTTCGGTGGCCTTGGTTTTACGCTGTACAGAAAACTCGATTGCGCCGAAGAAACTTCGACGCATTTTTTACTTGCTTCGTCTCGATATTACCGTCACTGAATAAGAATCTTCCAACTATTTCAGTTGTGTAATCTTCGAACGGTTCCTGTAGTCCGACTACTCAGCTTCTTTCGTGTGGATTTGTGTTTGTGTATCCTATTGTATCCTATAACTCCTACGTGAAAAGGAGAAAATAAATTGGAGACCCTATTATCAGTTTTCCTTACGCTGCCACTTCCTCGACCGAGAGGGTCAATTTTAGGAGCGTCGAAATTTCACATTCCCGAAAACATCGCCGTACGGTTGAAATAGTGATTCGAGGAGGGAGAGAGAGAGAGAGAGATAGAGAGAGAGAGAGAGAGAGAGAGAGAGAGAGAGAGAGAGAGAGAGAGAGAGATATGAATCCGCTCGTCGTTCGTTCCCTGTTCCTCCTTCTGCAAACACAATGGATAAAAGAGTAGTGATGTGAATGGTGATATACGCTTTTGTTCGTGCAGGGATGATTGAGATGTGGAAATTTTCCCGAAAAATATATCATGAGTAAAAAGGGGGATCTGAAATGGAGGAATTTTTTTTTTACATTATTATTATTATTATTATTATTATTATTATTATTATTATTATTATTATTTTTATTATTATTATTATTCAGAAAATAAACCCTATTCATATGGAACAAGCCCACCGGAGATGCCATCGACTTGGAAGTTCAAGTTTCCAAAGAATAGAAGGTAATGGATAAATACAGAAAGAAGAGATCACTTGATAAAAAAGATTAAAATAAGTAAATTACAAAAATTAATAAATGAATAGATAAAAAATGTTAGGACCAATACCTTTCATACCATATAGCTTTATGACCCAGTACCAGTTTTTGTTTTCATAATATTTCCATCTTCAGAGAATATTTTTACAAAAATATTTACTATACAATTTATTTCCAGAATTCCTGAAGTAACGATATTTCCAATTACTAATTTCACTTGATATATATCCCTGTACACAGTATAGAAGTAGACTTTTCAATATTTCTGAAACGCAAACGGCCAGCTGTGGTAATGGAATATCGCTAGCACTGATGACAGTACCAATATTATAGAGTGGACTATCTCCTTTCTATCGCCACGGCAAACGTTGTTAATTATTCAGATCGTCTATATTTACCTAGACTTGAAAAAAAAACTATCAGAGGTCAATAGAGAGAGAGAGAGAGAGAGAGAGAGAGATACTATGTTGCATCACACTTGATAAACGTCATGTTTATTATAAAAGGCATTTTTAAAACATATCTGTATACGTTATGTTTTTATGGACAGTATTTAGGATATATCTATATTGATGTCCAGTGTTTAAATTATTTATTGCAAACATTTATATGAATTTATTTATTGAAAACATTAATATGACTCTATTTTAAGCACAAGAAACAGACAGAAATAAAAACGACTTGTTAGTGATACACAGTAGTTCCCCACTATTGCCAAAATCCTACTTCACCCTTGACAAAACAATGGAAAAACTTCTGCCTTCCTGGAGAAACAGGGCTTTGAAATTCCAGTGCTTCAAGAAATCAAAACAATGAAAAAACTTTTACCTTACTAGACAGACAGAGCTTTGAAATCCCAGTACCTCAAGAAATCGAAACAATGAAAAACTTCTGCCTCACTGGACAGACAGGGCTTTGAAATCCCAGTACTTCAAGAAATCAAAACAATGAGAAAACTTCTGCCTTACTGGACAGACAGAGCTTTGCAGTCCCAGTACTTCAAGAAATCAAAACAGTGAAAAAACTTCTGCCTTACTGGACAGACCGAGCTGTGCAATCCCAGTACTTCAAGAAATCAAAACAATGAAAAAACTTCTGCCTTATTGGACAGACAGGGTTTTGAAATTCCAGTGCTTCAAGAAATCAAAACAATGAAAAAACCTCTGCCTTACTGGACAGACAGGGCTTTGCAATCCCAGTACTTCAAGAAATCAAAACAATGAAAAAACCTCTGCCTTACTGGACAGACAGGGCTTCGAAATCCCAGTGCTTCAAGAAATCAAAACAATGAAAAAACCTCTGCCTTACTGTACAGACAGAGCTTTGCAGTCCCAGTACTTCA
Source organism: Macrobrachium rosenbergii (assembly GCF_040412425.1). Classification (NCBI taxonomy): domain Eukaryota; kingdom Metazoa; phylum Arthropoda; class Malacostraca; order Decapoda; family Palaemonidae; genus Macrobrachium; species Macrobrachium rosenbergii. Next base: position 74,667,580 of record NC_089750.1, read on the forward strand.
AGAAATCAAAACGATGAAAAACTTCTGCCTTACTGGACAGACAGAGCTTTGCAATCCCAGTACCTCAAGAAATCAAAACAATGAAAAAAAACTTTTGCACTGGACAGACAGAGCTTTGCCCCAGTACCTCAAGAAATCAAAACAATGAAAAAACTTCTGCCTTACTGGACAGACAGGGCTTTGAAATTCCAGTACCTCAAGAAATCAAAACAATGAAAAATTTCTGCCTTACTGGACAGACAGGGCTTTGAAATCTCAGTACTTCAAGAAATCAAAACAAAGAAAAACTTCTGCCTTACTGGACAGACAGGGCTTTGCAATCCCAGTACTTCAAGAAATCAAAACAAAGAAAAAACTTCTGCCTTACTGGACAGACAGAGCTTTGCAATCCCAGTACTTCAAGAAATCAAAACAATGAAAAAATTTCTGCCTTACTGGACAGACAGGGCTTTGAAATCTCAGTACTTCAAGAAATCAAAACAATGAAAAAACTTTTGCCTTACTGGACAGACAGAGCTTTGCAGTCCCAGTACTTCAAGAAATCAAAACAATGAAAAAACTTCTGCCTTACTGGACAGACAGGGCTTTGCAATCCCAGTACCTCAAGAAATCAAAACAATGAAAACTTCTGCCTCACTGGACAGACAGGGCTTTGAAATCTCAGTACTTCAAGAAATCAAAACAATGAAAAAACTTCTGGGCAGACAGAGCTTTGCAATCCCAGTACTTCAAGAAATCAAAACAATGAAAAAATTTCTGCCTTACTGACAGACAGGGCTTTGAAATCTCAGTACTTCAAGAAATCAAAACAATGAAAAAACTTTTGCCTTACTGGACAGACAGAGCTTTGCAATCCCAGTACTTCAAGAAATCAAAACAATGAAAAAATTTCTGCCTTACTGGATAGACAGGGCTTTGAAATCTCAGTACTTCAAGAAATCAAAACAATGAAAAAATTTTTGCCTTACTGGACAGACAGAGCTTTGCAGTCCCAGTACTTCAAGAAATCAAAACAATGAAAAAACTTCTGCCTTACTGGACAGACAGAGCTTTGCAATCCCAGTACTTCAAGAAATCAAAACAATGAAAAAATTTCTGCCTTACTGGACAGACAGAGCTTTGCAATCCCAGTACTTCAAGAAATCAAAACAATGAAAAAACTTCTGCCTTACTGGACAGACAGGGCTTTGAAATCTCAGTACTTCAAGAAATCAAAACAATGAAAAACTTTTGCCTTACTGGACAGACAGAGCTTTGCAGTCCCAGTACTTCAAGAAATCAAAACAATGAAAAAACTTCTGCCTTACTGGACAGACAGAGCTTTGCAATCCCAGTACCTCAAGAAATCAAAACAATGAAAAAACTTTTGCCTTACTGGACAGACAGAGCTTTGCAATCCCAGTACCTCAAGAAATCAAAACAATGAAAAAACTTTTGCCTTACTGGACAGACAGAGCTTTGCAATCCCAGTACCTCAAGAAATCAAAACAATGAAAAAACTTCTGCCTTACTGGACAGACAGGGCTTTGAAATTCCAGTACCTCAAGAAATCAAAACAATGAAAAAATTTCTGCCTTACTGGACAGACAGGGCTTTGAAATCTCAGTACTTCAAGAAATCAAAACAAAGAAAAAACTTCTGCCTTACTGGACAGACAGGGCTTTGCAATCCCAGTACTTCAAGAAATCAAAACAAAGAAAAAACTTCTGCCTTACTGGACAGACAGAGCTTTGCAATCCCAGTACTTCAAGAAATCAAAACAATGAAAAAATTTCTGCCTTACTGGACAGACAGGGCTTTGAAATCTCAGTACTTCAAGAAATCAAAACAATGAAAAAACTTTTGCCTTACTGGACAGACAGAGCTTTGCAGTCCCAGTACTTCAAGAAATCAAAACAATGAAAAAACTTCTGCCTTACTGGACAGACAGGGCTTTGCAATCCCAGTACCTCAAGAAATCAAAACAATGAAAAACTTCTGCCTCACTGGACAGACAGGGCTTTGAAATCTCAGTACTTCAAGAAATCAAAACAATGAAAAAACTTCTGCCTTACTGGGCAGACAGAGCTTTGCAATCCCAGTACTTCAAGAAATCAAAACAATGAAAAAACTTCTGCCTTACTGGACAGCCAGGGCTTTGAAATTCCAGTACCTCAAGAAATCAAAACAATGAAAAAACCTCTGCCTTACTGGACAGACAGAGCTTTGCAATCCCAGTACTTCAAGAAATCAAAACAATGAATAAACTTCTGCCTTACTGGACAGACAGAGCTTTGCAATCCCAGTACCTCAAGAAATCAAAACAATGAAAAACTTCTGCCTCACTGGACAGACAGGGCTGTGCAATCTCAGTACTTCAAGAAATCAAAACAATGAAAAAACTTCTGCCTTACTGGGCAGACAGAGCTTTGCAATCCCGGTACTTCAAGAAATCAAAACAATGAAAAAACTTCTGCCTTACTGGACAGACAGGGCTTTGAAATTCCAGTGCCTCAAGAAATCAAAACAGTGAAAAAACTTCAGCCTTACTGGACAGACAGAGCTTTGCAATCCCAGTACTTCAAGAAATCAAAACAATGAAAAAACTTCTGCCTTACTGGACAGACAGACCTTTGCAATCCCAGTACCTCAAGAAATCAAAACAATGAAAAAACTTCTGCCTTACTGGACAGACAGGGCTTTGAAATCTCAGTACCTCAAGAAATCAAAATAATGAAAAAACTTCTGCCTTACTGGACAGACAGAGCTTTGCAATCCCAGTACTTCAAGAAATCAAAACAAAGAAAAAACTTCTGCCTTACTGGACAGACAGAGCTTTGCAATTCCAGTACCTCAAGAAATGAAAACAATGGAAAAACTTCTGCCTTACTGGACAGACAGGCTTTGAAATTCCAGTACTTTAAGAAATCAGAACAATAAAAAAACTTCTGCCTTATTGGACAGATAGGGCTTTGAAATTCCAGTTTTTCAAGAAATCAAAACAATGAAAAAACTTCTGCCCTACTGAACAGACAGGGCTTTGAAATTCCAGTGCTTCAAGAAATCAAGACAATGAAAAAACCTCTGCCTTACTGGATAGACAGGGCTTTGCAATCCCAGTACCTCAAGAAATCAAAAAAAATGAAAAAACTTCTGCCTTACTGGACAGACAGGGCTTTGAAATTCCAGTACTTCAAGAAATCAAAACAATGAAAAAACCTCTGCCTTACTAGACAGACAGGGCTTTGAAATTCCAGTACTTCAAGAAATCAAAACAATGAAAAAACCTCTGCCTCACTGGACAGACAGAGAGGTCAGCTACTAGACGCCCCAGATTTTGATAATAAAAAAAAACCTGGCACATAAAGAAAAAACAACCAATTTTATCAGAGAGCAGTTTTAAGGATGGGAAGTGACCCATGTGGCTTTTGAATGCGATGGAGAGGAAAAATGTTTTTCAGAAAAAAAAAAAAAACACGCCAAGTCCTTTGATCCAAACACGGACGTAATTGGCAAGCCGAGCATCATGCAGGTTTCTTTTGTTTTTGTTTTTGTTTTTGTTTATTGTTTTTGCGTTTGTTGTTAGATAGTTGGGGTGTGTGCATGTTTGTTTTTTCTCTAGGCAAGGAAGAATGGCGTCATCATTATGTTATATGCCTCGGTCAGATAACAAATATACCTCTCTCTCTCTCTCTCTCTCTCTCTCTCTCTCTCTCTCTCTCTCTCTCTCTCTCTCAGATAACTCTCTAGCTCTCTCTCTTCTTTCTTACCTTACGGTCAGATAACAAATAGCTCTCTCTCTTCTCTCTTACCTCTCTCTCTCTCAGATAACAAATACCTCTCTCTCTCTCTCTCTCTCTCTTTCATAGTTTTCGTCAGATAATAATTACTCCTCTCTCTTTCTCTCTCTTGAATAGCTTTCGCCATCCAGATAACAAATAATTCTCTCTCTCTCTCTCTCTCTCTCTCTCTCTTTGTCAGAACTAAAGCCAATGGGCTCTGTCAGAATATCCCGAAATGTGGAAGAGTTGTCCCGTGAAGAGAATCTTTATAGACACGGATCAAAGTAGTTTTCTTACTCTATTCTTTGACAAAGGCCGACGAGATTGATTGATTGGATGATCGATGGAGTGATTTAACGCTATGAAATGGCGTCACAGATCTAGAGGTTGGAACGCGGGTGGGAGATGCTGTATTGTGATTCTGGTTAAAGGTTATACTTGAGACAGGCATCGTTATACGAAATATGAAAAGAAATTGAACTCTTATACACTTACACATTTATATATATATATATATATATATATATATATATATATATATATATATATATATATATATACAGAGAAAAGAGAGCGAGCTATTTCTACGGATTCAGTATGAAAGTTTGAAAAGGGGACTTCCAAGCAACATATTGTATATTGAAAGTTTTCCGAAAAGGATAAAAAAACCTATTTCAATTTCAGAACGTTTTTTCCCCTTGATAAAATAGACAGACGAAGAAACACGTACCCAATATATTATATATATATATATATATATATATATATATATATATATATATAAACCCATTTCTGTTTATATATTTATATATTATAAAATAGATACACATGTATATATATATATATATATATATATATATATATATATATATAAACCCATTTCTGTTTCTGAAGTTTTTATGACTTGATAAAATAGACACACATGTATATATATGTATATATATATATATATATATATATATATATATATATATATATATATATATATATATATATATATATACACTATATATATGTAGATATATATATATTATATATAGAGAGAGAGAGATTCATATATATATATATATATATATATATATATATATATATATATATATATATATATATATATATATTATATATATATATATATATATATATGTATATATATAGTATGTGTTTGTGTTTACCTGTCATATATATACACCTACTTGTTTGCTTGTTTTCAAGAAGAGCGCAGTCAGAACTAAGCATAAAGTTGGTCGACGTTCAGCAAATAAAACGAGAGGATTTGCCTTCGTCAAACAAAAATAAAACATTTGTCACGGAACAAAAACAAAAATAGAGCTCGGATAGAACGTCAAAGGATTTTTGATAAGTTAAGGCTGACAAACCCAACTTTTGTGTGTCGTGGGTTTGCGTTTCCTCCCCCCCCCTTTTTTTTTTTATTTACGTTCTGTTCCTCTAAAAAAATTTCGTTCAACAGGAAACAGAAAAAGATGAAGGCAAAATACTTGTTTTTTCGAAGGGAATATTTAATTTTTCTGAAGTTATATTCACCTTTCTCTTATTTATAAAATAATATCTTGTGGTTCAGGGTTAGTAGTTTCATTAAAACCAATGGCACACCAGTTAAACAAATCTTGATCTATTTAGGTCGAGAAGTAATATATCCGATCTTCTCAATCATAAAATAATTTTAGATAGCCCATTGGCAGCTAATGTCCCGGTAGACAGACCTATGGACCACCCCAAAATGTCCATAGATTTGGTTGAACAATAACAAAGGTGGAGGATAAAAGTTTGGCAGAAACATTTTCAGCTCGGGTGGCATCATAAGGTGAGATCCAATATCCGTCGGCCCTAGACACAGGTCTGCTAATGTTACAGAATGTGCAAGTCCCACATTCAAAGCGAAAATGTCGTTACAAACGCTTATAAGAGAATTGGAATCAAGTACAGAAGCATCCCAAGAGTGCTGGAAGGTAGGGAAATGCCGAGGTGTTTGTAAGGAAGTACTGGATCATACGAAGACATAATTCTGCTTTTCAGTGCATGCTTGAAGCATATGCGAAGCCACCAATCTCATTCGTGATGTATTGTTTTTCGTATTTTATGGCTGATGGTGTGATCGACTTGATGATCGTCTAATTTCAAGAGTAACTGCCTTATTTCATCAAAATTTAATTATAAAAACCGTCTCTCTCACCATCCAGGATAGATGGTGAGAGAGAGAGAGAGAAGAGATAGAGACTTCATACTTAGCTGAAACGGGTCAGTGACAAAATCACCGTCGATGCAGATCAATCAAAAAATTGGAAAAAAAATGCGTATCCGACACTTTGCCGATAAAGGGACGAAACGGTAGAATTCTGAAGTGCGTTGAAGGAGACCAATTTTACCCATTTTATTTCCGATTTCCGTAAAAATTATTATCATCCTGTAATGATTTGTAACGCTCTTCAGAAATCCATCGTTCCGTTCCTTTTTTTGGGCAGTGTCGAAAATACATTTTTAAACAGACTTTTTAAGTTATCTGCATCGACGTTGATTTTTTCATTGACCTCCTTTTTCGGCTGAGTATCAAGTCTGTCTCTCTCACCTTGAAGGTCCGAGCACAGGCCGATACGAATTGAAAAGTCCCAGTCATTACAAGCTGTGTTTACCGCGGGTAACAAACGAATCGGATCTTTCCTAGAGAGGGTTTGAACCCGGCATGTATCCACCTTTGCGGCGTGTTTAGTACAAGCCCCTTGGGGATGACCGTCAAAACTTGAACAAAAGACTGTAATTAACATAAAGATAATGATGCCCCCAAGAAATATTAGTCCTAGATAACGGCCACCGAAAACTATTGGGGGTCACCATCTAGGAAAGTTCCAAAATAAATCTTCCCTTAGCAGTGAGACACTACAGCATATATATATCCGTCGCGTGAGACGCCCATCTATACCGCTGCACCATTTCCCGGTCGAAAAGCACCAGAGGAAATAAAAATAAAAATAAAAAGTGTATGATATTCTCCTTAGTGACTGGGCTGATGCGGTAACCCCAGCGTGGCGGTGTCTGTAAGAGAAGAAGAAGAGCAGAGTTTAAGCGCTCCAGTCAATAAGTCCTTTCTACGCCTTTTGCTTATCGCGTTGGCTGGTGGAAAATGAGCAGTTCCTCTCTGGTGGACGCTGCTTCACAATATGCGCGCCATTCTGACCACGGCGGGTTCCGCCTGCGTCAATATCGTTTATCCGTTTTCTGCTGCTTTCGTTCCTCTCTCTCTCTCTCTCTCTCTCTCTCTCTCTCTCTCTCTCTCTCTCTCTCCCCGTCAGAACGAGGAAGGTACAGAGAATAGCAAATGAGCTCTAAATTGTTGATCAAGACGTTTGCAGTTTCCTACATCTCGGCTCGCTTGCCGCCTTATACTTCGGTTTCATCGACTGAGTTCCTCGAGATATTGTGAGCCTCCGGCTGAGTTATATGGGGAACAAAGATAGTGCGAGTGTGTGTGTGTGTGTGTGTGTGTGTGCGCGCGCGCGCGCTCCGGCTGATAAAGTGGGACTGGGGAAAATGCGGAGCCAGATTAATATGAATGAGTGAGAGGTATTGATGGAGTAATGCAGGGAACTGGGATAGATGTGGTTGAGAGAAAGAGAGGGGAGATAGAAAGAGAGAGAGAATGCATGTGTACTTAGTATAACAAAAATCATATCGTTTCTTAGTTACTGAAGTCAGTCAGTGAATTACTTCTGGACACGTTCTTGATTGACAGCTTGATGTCCTAATCCAATTCACACCAGAAGAAAATAAGAAAAATTAAAGAAAAAGAAATGAGGTTCAGTCCTAAAAAAAAAAAAATTGATGGACGCGCCCCTTCAAAAGAAATATTGCCGTGGGAATCAGGGAAAACGAGAGAAGGTAGAGAGATCCGAAGCTGGACTGCAGAGTGATGAAAATACTCTAGGGAATCCTGTTATATATGTAGGATATTGTGGCCAGGGGAAAACGTCCTGTAGGGAAGGAGAGGCCTCCCCCCACCCCTCTCAAGGGATCTGCAACTGAAATAGCATCAAGAAAACCAAGGGAAAGTCACCCTATTGTGGAGAGGGTATAATGGAGGTGTGGGGGGGATAAATTTCCCCAAAAATTATCGTGTTCCAGTAAAGTCTTAACATTTATGTGTTTGTGTGTGTGTGTGTGTGTGTATTGTCATTTGTAGCAGTGCGAATGCATGGCATAAATAAATCCATCAGTCTATGTTTAACATTCAGGTTTCGACTGCAATTTTGGGTTCCTCGACCTAAGCTTACCTGTCCAGACCAATTCAACAGTCCCAAAAGAGTTTGAAGATAGCAGACAGATCGCCTATAGTCACCAGCGAGATTTAGGCGTGTTTACGTAGCACTGTAACTTTCCAAATTCCCTTCTTTTACGCAAAAGCCTGCGGTGGGACGTACAACTTAATATCTTTTTCTAAAAAGGAGAAGGTTGGAGATAGATCTTCTCCTTGAAAGGTGGAAGGAAGGGCGATGCGACTAATTAGAACAAAAAATTAAATTACTGAACCGTTTCCGAAAGTCTTGATCACTTCATGTGACAGGTGCTGGTCTCAGGTGAGTTTCCTCTGCGATTGTCAATTAATGGTCACTTATATCTTATAATCACTCTCCCTAGGCATACGTTTTTTTTTTACAGAAAAACTTACAGCACTTAGTCAGATCAACACCACGTGTTTGTTTGTTTTTTTTTTCCCTTGCTCCAAAAACATCAATTTTATAAAAAAAAAAAAAATTTTACATGAGCATTTTACCCTTGTATCTTTGAATCTCATTAACATAACTTTCTACTGTTATTTTTTTTACACCACTATTACTGTTACTTTTCTTTTCTATGTTACTCTACTCATTATTCTCTCTTCATTATAACCTCATATGATTTATCAGTGACTGAACTTTCTCTTCATGTATTCTTTCCAGGCTTTTACCATAAATGAAGTTTTTCGCCACTATTCCCAGTCTGCGATACACAACATGAGACTATCGTCTGATCCGCGACCTTTTCAAAAACATCCACCGTTCTTATCCTACAAATTTCAGCCAACATCACTCTCTCCTTCCCCCTTCTCCCATAACATCCCAATCACCCACCTTCAACATCCACAAACACATCAGAAGTTGCTTCCTCGTCTTACGAAACTCAAACTAAAGTAGACAAGTCTTTCACAACATTTTCTTTAGAGCCAACTCCATTTTTATCAACAAAGTTCCGAATGACTTTCACTGGGCTGTTATTCATAGACTTTCGTCCTTCAAATTCGAACTTTTTTTTTTTTTTTTTAATTCGTTTGCTCTTGCGTACGATGCGAGGTTCCTCCGTCCAGAGCATTTTATCCTGTCTAGTTTTTTTTCATGAACTGCGATATTGTTTTCCCTTGTATTTTCTCTTCAGTATCATCTACCTTCCTCTTCGGTTTTTTCGGGATGTTTACGATCCAATTCCTTTCGCCTTTTCCCCTTCTTCCTTTCAATTTTTTAACGCCATCTACTCCCCTGCTCTCGATGGCCTACGTTGATGGTGGTAATTTTCATCTCTCGAACTTCTTCCCATCTAACTTTGTACAGATATTTGGATTTTTCAAATCCATTTCTTTTCGCCTACTCCCTTCTTCCTTTCACTTTCTTTAACACCATCTACTTCTCTTCTCTCAGTAGCCTACATTGATGACGGTACATTTTCATCTCTCGAGCTTCTTCCCGTCTAACTTTTTACGGAGACTTTATCCAATTTATGTCTATACGGTGCCCTTGCATTCAGCTTTCCAGATCAGTTGTCCATAGCTTGGATCCATAGCTACCTTCTGTCCTTAACTATCTTTTATCGGGAGATTGTCAAACGTACTTTGAGCTCATGTAGTGTACATCTCTTATCACACATTTTTACCTGGGAGAGAGAGAGAGAGGCAGGCTTCTCGCTTTTTCTTTTTCTCATTCACCTGAGTGTGCATGATGTACAGCAATCTCTAGAGCACAGGTTCATGTACTTCCAGGGATACGCTACGTCTGTGAACTCTGTTTTTCTTGACTCTCTCTCTCTCTCTCTCTCTATTAGGTGTCAAAGTGCGTGCAGCCATCAGCTAGAGACTTATTTCTCTTTTTGCAATTCCAGTAACAATATCATGCATGTTCTCTCTCTCTCTCTCTCTCTCTCTCTCTCTCTCTCTCTCTCTCTCTCTCTCTCTCTCTCTCTATTAGGTGTCAAAGTGCGTGCAGCCATCAGCTAGAGACTTATTTCTCTTTTTGCAATTCCAGTAACAATATCATGCATGTTCTCTCTCTCTCTCTCTCTCTCTCTCTCTCTCTCTCTCTCTTAGGTGTCAAAGTGCAGCAGCCATCAGCTAGAGACTTATTTCTCTTTTGCAATTCCAGTAACACAATATCATCCATGTTCTCTCTCTCTCTCTCTCTCTCTCTCTCTCTCTCTCTCTCTCTCTCTCTCTCAAACCTTAGCTCCTTCGAAGCTGTGCGACAATACATATTTTACTGCTTTGCTTTTTACCTTGAGGTCTTTGAACAAAAAAAAAAAGACTGGAAAGTGTGTGGTATTGTTCTCAGCATAAACACGCAACCATACAAGTAGAAATAATATTTGTATCTTTGCAAGCATGATTTCCCAGGGACACACACACACACACACACACACACACATATATATATATATATATATATATATATATATATATATATATATATATATATATATATATATATATATATTTGTGTATGTGTAAGTTTCAACCCTCGCAATGGGAAGACGATTCACCCACCGCCTAGACAGCATAGAAATGTGAGGCTCAAACTTCACCCCTCTCCCAAATTGCACACGCAAACAAAAAGTATCGAAACTTTTAACATTTTCCTCCCCTCTTAATATATATATATATATATATATATATATATATATATATACTATACATATATATATATATATCATTTATACATATATATCTCTCATTTGTGCTTGTGTACGCGTCAAGCATAATTACTCATTCACTCCTAGCTCGCAAGCGCGCCGGATCGTCGCTCACTCTGCCTTACAACGCGCGTTCATCAGAGGCATATATATACAGTATATACGTATACGTGCCTGGATGGATTTGGCAATGGAGACACAAGTTGTCGTGTTAGCTCCTTCTGCATTTCATGAATTAGTGACGCGTGCGTATCGATTCGGTCGTAGGGAACTCTGCCATTGATGTCTACTAGAACCGCGACTGAATGTTTTGTGCTTCTTGTTTTTTTTTTTTTTTTTTTTTCTTTTACGGGCTAAAGTACTCTGTTGAGAGTATTGTTGTTTAGAGTATTTCTTTTTAAAGTATTCTGGTTAGAGTATTCTGTTTAGAGCATTACTGTTTAGAGTAATTCTGTTTAAAGTATTATGATTTAGAGTAATTCTGTTTAAAGTATTATGATTTAGAGTAATTCTGTTTAAAGTATTATGATTTAGAGTAATTATGTTTAAAGTATTATAATTTAGAGTAACTCTGTGTTTAAAGTATTATGATTAGAGTATATTCTGTTCAGAGTAACTGTTTTGAAAGTATTGTCTAGTGTATTTCTGTTTAGAGTAGTTGTGTTGAGAGTGTTTCTGTTTAAAGTTACTCTGTTTAGAGTATTTCTCTTTAAAGTACTCTGTTTAGAGAAATTCTTTTGAAAGTATTCTGATTAGAGTATTTCTGTTTGAAGTATTCTGTTTACGACTGGTTTTACTTTTATCAGTTCCACATCTACTACTTTTCTCTTTTTTTAGTTTTGTTTCTTACTTTTTTTTTAAGTTTTTTGATGAACGGGACTCAGACATTAAGTAGATGTTATTTTATACTTAATTCAAATGTCTCAGTAAATAAATAATCAAGCCCATATGATAAAATATGTAACCTCACAGTGGTTTGTATTATTATTATTATTATTATTATTATTATTATTATTATTATTATTATTATTCAGATGAACCCTATTCATATAGAACAGGCCACCAAAGGGACCACTGACTTGAAATTCAAACTTCCAAAGAATATTATGCTGTTCATTCGAAAGGAATAACAGAAGGCAATGGAAAATACAGAAAGAGAAGATCGGTTATTAGGAAAACGGATAGACTAACAAATTAAAAAGTGAATAAATAGAAATACAAGTAAATCATTAAAATACAAGGAGATCTGCAACGAAAAATCGTTCAAATTAACTCACTGAAAGACTGATTTTACCAAGGTCTTTCTCTTGGCCTTGGATTTTACATGAATTCATTTTAACTTAATCTTTTGCTATATTTTTGTCATCTTTTTTGCAGCAAGATTAATGTTCATTAATGCTTCGTTTTCACGCTGTGCTTCATTCGTATACCTTTTTTCAGGCTTCGTAACTCTGACTCATAATAATACGTTCGTGCAAGCTTATTGGCGCCAAATGTGTTGCCACCTTGGAGGGTTGCGTCTGTAGATCACTTTGTCGTATGCTTTAGTTACTGTTTTCCTCACCCCTCGGACAGAATGAATAAAAAGATGATAAATTGTTAACCTCGAAAATCCTCTTCTATAATTTATCTGCAAGATATCTTATCCTATAAAATGTCAGGTACGGGAATTTATCTGCAAGATATCTCATCCTATAACGTATCAGGTACGGGAATTTATCTGCAAGATATCTCATCCTATAACGTGTCAGGTACGGGAATTTATGAGCTAGATATCTTAATCTATAACGTATCAAGTACGGGAATTTATCAGCTAGATATCTTAATCTATAACGTATCAAGCACGGGAATTTATCTGCAAGATATCTTATCATATAACGTATTAGGTACGGGAATTTATCTGCAAGGTATCGCATCCTATAAAATATCAGGTACGGGATTTGATCTGCAAGATATATCATCCTATATCATATCAGGTACGGGAATATATCTACTAGATGTCTTATCCTATAACGTATCAGGTACGGGAATTTATCTGCTACATATCTCATTCTATAACGTATCAGGTACGGGGAATTTATCTGCAAGATATCTTATCATATAACGTATTAGGTACGGGAATTTATCTGCAAGATATCTCATCCTGTTACGTAACAGTTACGGGAATTTATCTACAAGATATCTTATAACGTATTAGATACGGGAATTTATCTACAAGATATCTCATCCTATAGCGTATTAGGTACGGGAATTCATCTGCAAGATATCTCATCCTATAACATGATAGGTGCTGGATGACAGATCGGTGATAACATAAAAAAAAAAAAATTATTTTACGTCACTGGAATACTTTTGTAAACATTAGTAAATTCTCTCGGAAAAGAATAGTATTTTTTTTTAAACCAGTTGGATCTTCGCGTCGTCTCATTAGCTCATTTGAACCTCGTGAAAAACACTGGACGCAGAGCGATTCCAAACTCTCGTAATCTCTCCCCGGCGATGACGAAGAACCACTGCAGTGTAACCCGCATGAAACGGTTCCTTTCGGGGCTGATTTTCGCTTCTGTCTAAATCGCCTTGCCCAGAATCTACCGACTTGTCCACGCGTGAACCCTAATATACTATTCTCCTGGCATTTTAACACATTTTCATCTGTTCATTAATTTGTTAATTTATTTTTTCTTTTTAGTAAGCGAGATCTCTTCTTTTTGTATTTCCCTTTACCGCCTCTTACTTCTTCCTATTGGACACCGTAATACTCTTTGGAAGCTTGATTTTCCAGTCAATGGTCTAAGGCCTTAGGTGGGCTTGTTCCATATGAATAGGGTTCATCTTCTGAATAATAATAATAATAATAATAATAATAATAATAATAATAAGCAAAATATTTTATTTTGTATTAAATTTAATACGTTCTGAGCGCGATGCGCCTTTGAAAACGCGTGGGCGTTAGGTGAGAGGGCAGTAGCGCGGGCATTAGCGCTCAGCGACTCGATATGACGTGTCGCAAAGTCGTATACTATCCGCACTCTGAACGCTCGAGGCAGAACTTGACAACAGTGGAAACACCGTTTTGAGCTTCGTCCTGCTGCCTGCTGTCCCTGTGTGGGTTGGTGAATAATTTATCTGGGCTGAAAAGGCAGCGCACTCGTAACATTTTTCTTTTGTTCACTTTACACAACACTGTCACCTAGCAGACTAGCCAGTTCGTAAGTCATTTAAAAGGTAGTTTTTTTGCCGTTAGTTTGAACAGCAACAGTCCTGGATAGGAGTGGGTATTAGCTATAATAGATTGAACATTAGCAGTCTTGGATGGGAGTCAAAAGACGATCAGAAATGCCTGATGAACGTTCGCGATCGTACCACACGAGACCTTTCCGTAAATGTAAACACAGTCCACACGCAAGCACATCCCATCCCACCCCCACCCCGCCTCGAAATCCCGCATAGTGGCCAGGCTTCTGATGGAATAAGGACGAGGAGAAGAAGAAGAAGAAGGAATAAAGAAAAGACACTCGCTATAAGACACTCTCTGAAAGACACTCGTTCGCTTCGGTGTTTATGTAAAAAGAAGAAGAAGAGGAATCCAAAAGCCCAGTAATTTTGCACCTTCTGTCACCTTTGTCTTCGTGTGTGTGTGTGTGTGTGTGTCGTGTATCTCCCGTTTCCCCGTATTCAGCAACAGCTGATAACAGACGTCCACGAGACACACGTCCCGATACACGAAGATAAAGCACAGATCTTCCGTCACTTCAGCGCAGGAAGGAGCTGGAGATAAAAGGAGGAGTCACAGAGAAAGAGAGGAAGGTCGAGAGAGAGAGAGAAAAGAAAGAAGGTGGGGAGGACACTCACGTATCTTCGGAAGAGACGGTTTGGTCTGCGAGGACCATGTTGATGCCGCCGTTTACCAAGAAGGTCCAGCCCAGCCAGCCAGGTCCCAGCAGTGCCACAATCGCTACTGCCTGGGAAAATCGATGAGGGCGCTCTCGCTCGCTCGCTCGCTCGGCCGTCCACGCCGGCCGTCGTCGTCAGGGTATGGAACGCGCCTGCGCCACCGCCTCCTCCTTTCCTACCTGAATGGGAAACCTCCGACGACAGAGATGGGATACAGAGAGCAAAAGAGAGAGAGAGAGAGGGAGAGGCTGGGAGAAGCACAGGGGGAAAAGGGCTGTGAGAGTTATAGAGAGAGAGAGAGAAGGAGAAAGAGAACATACAAAAGCTAAGTCGACATTTTATAAGTAAAATGTCCTGTCCCTGAGAGAGAGAGAGAGAGAGAGAGAGAGAGAGAGGCTGGGAGAAGCACAGGGGAAAAGGGCTGTGAGAGTTATAGAGAGAGAGAGAGAGAGAGAGAGAAGTTGAAAGAGAACATACTAAAGCTAAGTCGACATTTTATAAGTAAGATGTCCTGTCCCTGAGAGAGAGAGAGAGAGAGAGCAAACAAAAACTAAGTCGACATTTTATAAGTGAAATGTCCTATTCCTGAGAGAGAGAGAAAGGCTGGGAGAAGCACAGGGGTGAAAGGGCTGTGTGTGTGTGAGAGAGAGAGAGAGATAGAGAGATAAAAAAAACCAAGTCAACATTTTATAAATAAAATGTCCTATCCCCGAATTCCTCAAGCATTCGAGGAGTCACTTCCTTAAAAAGATATGACGGCAACTATAAACCCTTTTTCTGTCTTCGCCGTCAGTCTGAATCGAGTGACATTTCGGCGCAAATATTTGATACACGGGGGGGAGGGGGGGGCATATAGAAAAAGGACAACGCATATCAATCGCTTTAAACTCTCTGACACGACAGCGAAGGGGTCTGTGGGAGGGAGGCATCTACCTCTGTCCAGCCCCACTAACAAGGGGGGAGAGAGAGAGAGAGAGAGAGAGAGGGTGCCACCGGTATATCATATGAATAGCATTTATACAGCCTCAGAAGCTTACCATACTATTCACCGCAGTTAGTCTCGCGTATTACGAACGCGTGGGACAAGTTCTCAGCCCACTCCCCCTTTCTCTCTCTCTCTCTCTCTCTCTCTCTCTCTCTCTCTCTCTCTCTCTCTCTCTCTCTCCACCTTGCCTCCAATCCTGACCTTAAAAGATTGGAAAGCAAAATTGATAACTATTATAGTGAAACGAACAGCTGATTGGGAATATGGAACCAGAGAAGTCTGTGCTTTAAGAATGGCTCGATTACAAATCCCTTCGCATTACGTGCTTGCTTGCTTGCTTTGGGCAAAGTTCTTGCCCATTTGCCTTCCCTGGTCCTTCTCAACCTCGGTCTGTAGGACAGGATATTCACTACCATTAATATTTACTCTGGGAATTGAAGCCTTGTCATTTGGCTTATTGCATTGTACCTGTTTGTCTGTCAAGTTGTGCAATGTTGTTGGAGTTAATCGCGTTTATGCTCGAGTTTGTTTAGTCGGATTTTCAGCTGTATCTGTACAAGCGCTGGAACCCGGCACTGCTGTCTCCCCTACCCTTCCGATCCCCTACCTACCCACCCCGCCCTCACCGGGGCGGACAAACATGTTTGCAGGGGGAGGGTGGATGTCTCCCCTGCCCTCCCGTTCCCCCTACCTATTACCTAAATTTCACAAAATTAGTGATACAAAATCAAACGCCCTCTACAAGACAGACAGCATGAAAGGCGGCATGAGTTTCAGTATTATTAGCAAAGAAGCAGTAAATAATAATAATAATAATGATAATAATAATAGTAATAATAGAAGTATGCATACAAATCGGGTAAGAAAGAAAACAAATAAAAGGCGAGTGCTTCCGGTCGTATCATTGATCGATGTTATTGAAAATCCAATTGTGAATGGCTCTGCTCATTAGGATTACATGAGGACACTTCGAATGAATAGTTATTATTATTATTATTATTATTATTATTATTATTATTATTATTATTATTGTATGGGAGAAACAAATCCACAATTATGTATGGGTCCATGTTTTACTGTGAATTTATTTCTCCCATTTCAAGACTCGTGCTACTACTACTGCTGTTATTATTATTATTATTATTATTATTATTATTATTATTATTATTATTATTATTATTATTATTATTATTATTATTATTATTATTATTATTATTATTATTATTATTATTATTAATTATTAAATGGTTTTCCATTGTTATTATTAAATGGTCTAGTATTAGTGTTATGTTTTATTACCTCAGCTTTGTTCCAGGTCTAAACTTGCATGACAGACTATGTGCGTTTGTGAGTTTGTATGTATGTGTGTGTATTCGTATGCATGCGTGTCATATTGTAAGGACTGGAGATTGAGTGACACACTGGCTGGGTGTTAACTGGTTCATTGGTGGTTCCTTACTGAGATGAATGTACAGAATCTTCGAGGATGTTATTGACGTGTGCGAGCGGTAAAGTAGCATCTACGCCCACACAGGTGAAAACAGAGGTAAAAGATTGACGAACACACGAACACACCACACACGTGTGTTTGGAAGAGAAGGCGTCGGGCTCTTACAATATCGTCACAATAAAAAAAAAAAGCACCCAAAGGGTGCAATGGATACAAAATAAATCTGAAGGTCAGAATATTGCAATTTAGATGAAAAAAAAAAGTTTACTCTTTTTAATTTGTTTTGAAGTCCTTTTTATTTCCAGCCCTTTCTCTCCTCTCAAAGGCTGCAGCGGAGTCAAAAGGCCTCGCGCCTCGCTGACCCTGATATTTATATCGATTTGAGAAATATTGTTTTGTTCAAAACAAAAACAAAAAAACAGGGAGGCGCAAGAGAACGATAAAAGGATTACGGTCGTATTGCATTTCCATGTCAGTTCTCCTTGCATTTAAATGCATTTTTATCTTTATTAATTAATTTTTTTTTCTTATTTTTTTGATAAGTGAGATCTTTTCTGTCTGTATTTCCCCTTGCCTCCTCTTACTTCTTCCTAATGAACACCATAATATTTTCTTTGGAAGCTTGAATTTTAAGTCAGTGGCCTCTTTGGTGGGCTTGTTCCAAATGAATAGGGTTCTTCAACTTCTTCATCTGGATAATAATAATAATAATCTATATTCGTATTATCTTCTGTGGCTTCTGTCTAATGAACATCATAATATTCCTTGAAAGCTTGAATTTCAAGTTAATGGCCCCTTTTGTGGGCTTGTTCCAAATAAATAGCGTTCTTCATCTTCTGGATAATAATAATAATAATCTATATTCGTATTACCTTCTGTGGCTTCTGTCTAATGAACATCATAATATTCCTTGAAAGCTTGAATTTCAAGTTAATGGCCCCTTTGGTGGGCTTGTTCCAAATGAATAGGGTTCTTCATCTTCTGGATAATAATAATAACCTATATAATAATAATAATCTTTATTCGTATTACCTTCAGTTGCTTCTGTCTAATGAACATCATAATATTCTTTGGAAGCTTGAATTTCAAGTTAATGGCCCCTTTGGTGGGGTTGTCCCATATGAATAGGGTTCATTTTCCCACCTCAAATCCCCACACTGCAGCAGCAGTAACTGATCATGATACGGAGCCAATGATTTTTCATCGCCGTTGGGGAGACACGAACCCGCGACATCCGAGTGTCAGACCACGACACTAGCCACTGTACCAGCGGACCAGCTAAAAGAAGTAAGAGAAAGGTTAGGTTAAACGCACAAAAAAATATGAAATGTAGTCATGGCCTCAAAAGATAAGTTAGATCACAAATTAACACAGATGTACGATGATCAGACGCAAAGATAGAATTTATAGATAATAATAGAGATACCAGACGAAGATATTTTCTCTCCAATACCGTCTCACGATTCAGCGTCGTCTTGGGAAACCTAATTATTCCCTCTCCACCTTTTGTCGTGAGTTCGGGACGAATCGGCCGCATTATTTTCGGCCGTGAACCTGTTAGGCCGTCACAACTTTAGGCCATGTGAAGTTTAGGCCGTAAGGCATGGCGGAAGCTCCTTGGGACGCCATGTTTAATACTAGCCCCCCCTCGAGGATCAGGTATTATATATATGAGAGGGAATATGTGAAATCCAGGGATTTCACGCAGTCCCTAGAGAATCTGTGAAATGACCAGTTCGTTTGGGAGCACTTCATCCCCGAGGACTAGTACTGAACACGGCGAAACAGTGATTCATTTACAATGTTTCGCCGTGTTTAGTTCTAGTCCCTGGGGGTTTAAATGTATTTCGCCGAGTTTAGTACTAACCCCAGGGCGATTAAATGTCCGTAAGTGCATTTGATTCCCCAGGGGCTATCATTAAACACGGCAAAACATATTTGACCCTCCCCCCAGGGGCTAGTACTAAACACAGAGAAAGTGTAGATGAATCACTGTTTCGCCGTGTTTAGTACTAGTCCTCGGAGATCAAATGTTCTCTAGAGAATTGGTCATTTCACAAATTCCCTGGGATTTCGTGAAAACCCTGATTTCACATATTCCCTGTAACATATATACCCATTTCGGCCGTTTGCCAGTTTGGATGTTACGGCCTAAACGACCAGGACCCTTTGTCAGTTGGTACCTTTAACATTTCATAAATTCTATTTTTTTTCTGTAAAAGAAAACTATTGTGCCGGCTTTGTCTGTCCGCCCGCACTTTATTCTGTCCGCACTTTTCTGTCCGCCCTCAGATCTTAAAAACTACTGAGGATAGAGGGCTGCAAATTGGTATATTGATCTTCCACCCACCAATCATCAAACACACCAAATTGCCTCAGTAGTTTTTATGCTATTTAAGGTTAAAGTTAGCCATAGTCGTGCTTCTGGCAACTATATGGCACATGCCACCACCGTGCCGTGGTTAAAGTTTCATGGGCCGCGGCTCATACAGAATCATGCCCAAACCACCGAAAGATAGATCTAGTTTCGGTGGCCTTGATTGTACGCTGTAGCGGCTGTACAGAAAACTCGATTGCTCCCCAAGAAGAAACTTCGGCATTTTTCATTTGTTTTAAATGTAATTTCACCCTTAAGTCAGATGTTTACTTAGAATATATTTTCCCCTGTTTTCCGTTCAAGGAAAGTTCATCTTTGAGTGTTTTCCTTGGGTCAACTTGGAAAGTTCAATAAAAATCAATAAGAAAAAATGTTTTTCCACTTTCCAATATCGTTTTCCACTTTGTTTACCTTTCATAAATTATCAATTGTACCTGCAAACATTCCCGTGTGTGTAAACACTCGTATTTGTATTGCATTCATAAACGTGTGTCCAATATGGTATGCGTGGTGTATGTGTTTATGTATATATGCATATATGTGTGTATGTAAATATATATATGTATGTACTGTATATATATACGTATGTATGTATAACTGAATCACGAAAATATGGAACGTGATGAATATATAAATAAAGGCAATGCCACGAAGGAGAGAGATACGACGGAGTGGTGCTAGGCCTTTCGACTTACTGTCCTTTACTTCTATACACACACACACACACACACACACACACATATATATATATATATATATATATATATATATATATATATATATATAACTTCCTTCCTTGACCCCATATTTTTGTAATTATCTTCAACGTCGGCCTCCGAAAAAAACTGTGCTACATACATGAGTCATTAATTGATCAGCACTAAAAAAAAAAACACACACACACAAAATCGCGTCGTGATCTCATTACGTAGATGTAAATCAGGTCTCCGTTGTGCTGTTATGGGAAAAACAAAAACAAAAAAAATTTTTTTTTAATTATTCTCTTTGATGGTTTTTTTATTATTATTTTTTTTAGATTCTCTGTATCTCTGGGGCTTGCTATGGGATTTGGGGAGGGGAGGGGGTATGGAAGAACGAGGATTGGATTTTTTTTTTTTTTTTTTTTTTTTTTTTTTTTTTGCCGCTGCTCATTGTATTCGACAACTGTGATTCATCGTCATTAAATATTAACGTATTCGGCTTGTTGCTGTTGTTGTTTGGCCGTGATTCTAGATGTTGTTTTGTTACCCTTGTTATTTTATTGTTGTCACTGTCGATAATTGCTGTTGTTGTTGTCATTGCTTTTTTACTCAGTAATGTCCAAAACAGATCATAATAAATTCTCAAGTTGCAGTCCAGTTTTCAAAATCCGAAAAAAAAAAAATAAGACCCGTAGAGGGGTGGTACCGTCAGTGCACCCGACGCGGTACACTGTAGGCATTACTTAAGGTTCTTTGCAGCGTACCTTCAATCCCTTTCATTCCTTTTACTCTACCTCCAGCCACATCCTCTTTCTGCCATCTTGCTTTATCTCAACCCTCTCCTAACGATTGATTCATAGTGCAATCAGCATTACGGAGTGCTCTGATACGCTAATGCATTACTTCACCGTTATGTCGACATAGCCGCGGAAAACCTAATTTTAGAAATAATTTTTAAGGTTATTTTGTAAAGGGAAGTTTTCACTGCAAGTTCGGCGGGTAAGAAAAACCAAGAAAATGGAAAAACCAGGAAAATGGAAAAACCAAGAATATCGAAAAATCAGGAAAATGGAAAAACCAAGAATATCGAAAAATCAGGAAAATGAAAAAAAAAAAACAGGAAAATGGAAACACCAAGAATATCGAAAAATCAGGAAAATGGAAAAACCAAGAATATCGAAAAATCAGGAAAATGGAAAAACCAGGAAAATGGAAAAATCAGGAAAATGAAAAAAAAAAGGAAAATGGAAAATGGGAAAATGGAAAAACCAAGAATATCGAAAAATCAGGAAAATGGAAAAACCAGGAAAATGGAAAAATCAGGAAAATGGTGATGAGAGTATGTATGTATATCGTTGCAATGTAATAGAAAAGCTAAGCTTACTCCGTATGAAACTCCATTGTTCAGTCTAGATTATCTTAATCAGTGTGGTCCTGCCGAACTAAAATTAGGCTACAATATCACTTCCTTCAATGAAACTGCACAGTGCCCCGCGAATGTCATACGGTTCTAAGTAGACCACCTGAAGCGCTGGTGTTAATTTTTTTCGGGTCATTTCAAGATTAGCGAACCCACTCACAGCAGGGTTCGCTATTCTTTACAAGGGTATTATTGGGTTCGTTGTTGTTTACATGGAAATAATCGGGTTCGCTGTTCTAGACATGAACACTTCGGCACCAGACATTTGATCCCCCATGGGCTAGTACTAAACACGGCGAAACAGTGGAGATGAATCGCTGTTTCGCCGCGTTTAGTACTATCACCCTCATGTGGAATTGGAGTTCGGACCGGAAAGGGTTGGCCATTCTTTGCATGGGGAGCATTGGATTCGTCGCTGTTCTTGACATGGAGGTGTTGGGTTCGCTAATCTTGACATGATCCATTTTTTCTTGGGTTAAAGTAAATGTAGATGGCGCTACGAAATTGCCGTTCATTGCTTCATTCTGACCTCTGGCCAGTTCACCTTTGGTCCCTACTGTTTCAGTGTGCGAATTTGTAGGTTGCGAACTGTTGGTGTACACAAACATTGCCTCCGGAACCTGAAATCAGCTGATTATCCAAGAATTAATGCTGGAGAAGACTAGCATAATGATGAATCGTCGACACACGATTGTCAGGAGATACGCACCCTCTTGCGTAAGTAAATAGAAGGCGTCTCCGTGCTAATATGCCTCTGATGATAGACCTAACTTTGTTACTTTTTAGTGCCGTATAATTGTAGCCTAATATTTATCCGCCTCTCCATTAACATTAATCATTATTCGGTGGTTTTTGGTACAGAGGTAGGCTAGGCTAGGCTATGGAGTCCCTGTGATACTATAGGTTACTTCATCCGCTTCTAACTTGGGAAGATTATAGTTAGGTTAGGTCTAATACCCAGAAAACTTGCTTGGGAAAAACTGCGTGCAATGCTTGGCCTTGCCTTTAGGACTTAATGTCTCTTCCAGTCACAGAGGAGTGGTTTGGCTTATTCGAGTGTACTAAGTAAATCTGATAATGTTCTCCTGAAATTCAGAAAGCTGGTTTACTTCATATCCTAATGCAGACCAGATCTAAAAAGAAAGAGGTGGGTATGAACTGAAAAATACCAGTCTTTTTGAAAGCATTGGCTTCTACAGTAGTGCCAAGTTGCAATAACAAGCAGTAGCTTGTAGACATTTTAACTCTGCGTTTATGTTCATAATTCTGCCTGAGGCCCATATTCCTGGACATATCTGATGTACATAACCATACAAGATTTGTGGCTTTAACTATTAACTTTCCCCAAAAGCTATTTTATGTTATTCTGTGTTGTATACATTACATACTTATTCGCTTGTCCACCTGTTAAATATTTATATCAGGGTATAATCTTGCTGGTAAGACTGATATTCCAATTATAATTCTTAAGGAAAAAAATTGATTCGCTTGCCTAGTTCCATGCACAGCCAGTCACAGATTACCACCCCCCAAACCAACACACTTTTGGCAATACTTTTTCCGGATATTTTTTTTTTTTTATTATTATAGGAGGAAATATTTTTATATTTCCCAGCTTCTGACACATGCGTTGGTGTGCAATAAATTCTCTCGTTTTATTGAAGGTTGTCGTAAAAAACTTGAGACCCACCAATAATTAGCAATAACTTTTGTCTATTTTTTGGTGGGATTTTGGAAATAACTGTAAATGGTAAAAGTCAGAGCTATGAAATAGATGATTTTAACATTTCCGCTCCCCCTCTGGTGTATTTTTAGACGCCTCCTCCTCCTCCTCCTCCTCCTCCTCCTCCTCCTCCTCCTCCAATCTTATTTGGAATCATTTGGCCCTTGACAGGGGCTAAACCTTCCGAAATCTTTCACCCCAACCTCTGGTGACATTTCTTTAACTGCATCTTTTGCAGCTGCAGCAACGAAGTTTAAATCTATATCTGTCTTTCCACCTCTGATTTATTATTACAATCATTCTTACATTAAATGACCATTTAATGTATTCAGGTTACAGGTTATGTTTGAAAATCCTCCTTTTTTTATATTCCCGTACGGGGGGGTAGCGCCGTCAGAGCACCTCGTGTGGCGTACTGTAGGCTTCACTCAGGTTTCTTTGCAGCGTCCCTTCCTTAGGCCCCTGGCTGCAACCCCTTTCATTCCTTTTACCCTACCTCCGTTCATGTTCTCTTTCATCCATCTTACTTACCTCAACCCTCTCCTAACAAACCTTTTTACGGTCAGTTTCAGTTTCAGTGCAGAATGGCCTCATCAGAAGTCACAGCTCTTGCTTGTCCTGTGGCCTGAAATCTATATTCTCTTCTCTTCTACGTATATCTTTTTTGTTTTGAAAACCTCGTTGGTCCCTTGTCCAAATCACCCATTGTGAATCCACCACAGTTTCGAATCTTCTCTGCCTTTATTTTATTATTATTATTCAGGAGGTGAACCTTATTCAAATGGACAAAGCCCACCGAAGGGGCCACTGACTTGAAATTCAAGCTTCCAAAGAATATTATGGCGTTCATTAGGAAGAAGTAACAGTAGCTAACAGGAAATACAGAAAGAAGAAATAGATGAATAAACAAATAGATAAAAATGTAAGTAAACTATCGAAATGCAATGAGAATTGTGTCAGGGTAGTAACGCGTTGCATCTTCGTTTGAACTCATAAAATTCCAATTGCACGGCATCCTCAGTAGGAAGATTGTTGATCCTCTGTGTTCTCGTCATTCCAGATGTCGACGGTATGGGTGCTACTCTTCGTGATCAACCTGCTTGTGATGTTTGTGAATCTGGGCTTCGTTTTCAACAACAAACAGGACCAGCAACAAAAGCTTCAAGGTCGTCCCAGGCAGCAGCTTGCGCCTCCTCATCAGCCGCACTCGCCGAACGAGTCGCCACACAAACTGATGGTTCAGGAAAATTTTGCCGTTCTCCGTGGGGCACGTGGGGATTCGCCGGTAAGCTGTGACACGTTCGAAAGAAAGATAAAATTATTGGAATTGTGGGAGTTTTTTTTTTTTTTATTTGCCTGGGGTTTTCTTCCCTTGTAGAAGGAGTGGTCCCAAGGATGTGTTACCTTTCTCATTAACAAGATTAATATATATAAATATATATATATATATATATATATATATATATATATATATATGTGTGTGTGTGTGTGTGTGTATATATATATATGTTTGTGTGTGTTTGTGTGAAACTTTTGTGCTTGAGTCTGTCATATGTGTAACGATATTTAATATATGACACCAGAATGACAGGAGAATCGGCCAATTTGTATTTTTTCCGTTGTCATCCAGCGACGCAAAATCAAACAATGTGCATTAGGTAGCTTCCCCGTCCAATAGCAGAAGTATCTGTTCAATCTTACACATTCTCACTTAAAGGATATTCGTTAAAACTTGAAAATACTAATTACCCAACAAGTGTCTTTCTTTGTCATCAACTTACAGGGCGAAAGAAGTGACTGTTTAGATGTGTTGGGCATCGCCGATGGGTCAGCCCCGCAGGGGGTTAGTAGTGCCGTCAGTGCGCCTCTCACGGTGAGCTGTAGGCATTACTGAAGGCTCTTTGCAGCGTCGTCCCTTCCTTAGGCCCTTAGATGGAACCCCTTTCATTCATTTTACTGTACCTCTGTTCATATTATCTTACTTTCACCAACCCTTTTGTAACAATTGTTTCATAGTGCAACTGCAAAAGTTTATCCTCCTGTTACACCTTTCAACCCTCCTTTACTCTCAATTTCCCATTCATGGGTCCCAGCGTTTGCTTGGCATTTGGCTTAACTTTTATATCCCATTCCACTCGAGAGGGGTCGGGAATTCTTGAATGGGAGAGGAATGGGATGTAGAGGAATTACAGAGTTAACAACGAAGGCAATTGACCTCAGAAACGCCCTCGGGGTGCTAAAGGACTCCAGCTGTAATGGGTTGTTAAGCCCAGCAGTTGCACTGTCAGGCCCTGGATTTGAATAGGTTTTCATTCACAAAATTTAATTCTTGGATAAAGGAAAGGTCTCCGTTGGCGGGGAGGGGGAAGGTTAGTGCCGTCAGTGCGCTGTAGGTATTGCTTAAGGTTCTTTGCAGCGTGCCTTCGACCCCTAGTTGCAACCACTTTCGTTCCTTTTACTGTAACTCCTTTCATATTCTCTTTCTTCCATCTTACTTTCCACCCTCTCCTAACAGTTGATTCATAGTGCAACTGCTTTGAGGTTTTCCTCCTGTTACACCTTTCAAACCTTTCCATTGTAAATTTCCGTTTCAGCGCTGAATGACCTCATAGGTCCCAGTGCTCGTCCTTTGGCCTAAATTCTGTATTCGATTCAGTATTCAATTCGATAAAGGAAGGTGAAATGACTAGATGCGATTTATATCGTTCACGAATTCGTTCAGTAAAATGCCGTTTAATGCATAATCTTGACCCGAACTCTTAAATAGTATCGTTTGTGTAAGTTAGCCATCTGAGCCCGCTTGAATGATTGATTGATATACGCAGAATGGCGTTGCAGCGACGAAGGTGTTTGACTTGACGATGCATGATTAAGAACGTCCCACAGAGCAGTTTGTTTTTTGCGTATAGCAAGACAAAATGAATTATAATAAGCGTTCCTCTGTTTGCTCCAACTGTGGAACTGTTATGTCACAAAGGTGTGGAACTGTTCTATCACAAGACTGTGGAACTGTCTTGTTTTCACAAGAATGTGGAAAAGTTGCATCATAAGACTGTGGAACTGTTCTGTCACAAGACTGTGAAACTGTCCTGTTCTCACAAGAGTGTGGAACTGTAATGTCATAAGATTATGGAACAGTTGTCACGAAGGGATGGAACTGTTCTAAGACAAGGCTGTAGAACCGTCCTATTTACACAGAATAGTGGAACTGTCCAGTTATCACAAGACTGTGGAACTGCCATGTTTTCACAAGAGTGTGGAACCATTCAATCACAAAACTGTGGAACTGCCCTGTTTTCACAAGAGTGTGGAACCATTCAATCACAAAACTGTGGAACTGCCCTGTTTTCACAAGAGTGTGGAACCATTCAATCACAAGACTGTGGAACTATTACATCACAAGAACTCTCAATGCCCTGCCCTCAGCCACCTCTCTCTCTCTCTCTCTCTCTCTCTCTCTCTCTCTCTCTCTCTCTCTCTCTCAAGAACGAGGGGTGCATGTGTCCCCTGCTAAATGAGTAGAACCTCTTCCGGAGCTTCCCGGAGCCTGCGAGGACGAGGGGAAGAAGAACCCTTTATGTCCAGACCCACTTTCCCCTGATTAAAACGGAGTGGGATGTATTTGGGATCCTCTCATGTCTAGCCGGAGGCCATCGTGTCCTGAGACTTCCCGAGGTTTATGTGTGCTTCTGGGAGAAGATGACTCTTGTTTGGTGACGTGATGCCTCGTTGAGGTACTTCGGAAATAAATAGGAATGGACTTGAGAAAAGACTCTCTCTCTCTCTCTCTCTCTCTCTCTCTCTCTCTCTCTCTCTCTCTCTCTCTCTCTCTCTCATATATATATATATATATATATATATATATATATATATATATATATATATATATATATATATATATATATATATATATATATATATATATATATATATATATATATGTGTGTGTAGTAAGATTGAAAAATGAGGATATACAAAAAAGTAAAAACTTGACGTAGAGAAATGGATGAGGTATTGTAACGTTTGGTTATTCGGAAAGAATGTATACCAGAAGTTCGGTGAACAGTTTATGTATTTCAAAAGCACTAGAAGGAAGGATGAGAAGAAGGCATAGAAATGAATACGTGCATACTGAAGAACAATTGTTATGCAGACGAGTTTGCTTTTTTTTCTTCTTATCCTTACGGTTGTAAATGTGGGTTCTTTTTAGCTCCATTAAAACAGTCTCCCTGAGGATGTTGTGCAATTGGAACTTCGAAAATGCAAACGTAGGTACAATGCATTGCTATCGTAATGCAATTGTCTTTGCATTTGAATAATTTACTTACGTTCTTATCAGTTTACTTATTTATTTGTTAACTTGTTTTTTTTTCTTTTTTAATAAGTGATCCCTTCTTTCTGTATTTCCCTTTACCTCCTGTTACTTTTTTCTAATAAACACCATATTCTTTGGAAACTTTAATTTCAAGTTAATGGCCCTTGTGGTGGGCTTGTTCCATATGAATAGGGTTCATCTTCTGAATAATAATAATAATAATAATAATAATAATAATAATAACAATAATAATAATCATGTCTATGTATTCATTACTCATAGTGTATGAGAGGGTATCACTATGCATTGTTTAACTCTCACTCTCCCTCCACAGCAAAAGATGGAAACCTTGAAAAACGATTCGAGGACGATGCCTGCGCACGAAACTCACACGTTCGCCCTTCGGGGGGACGACTGGGAGGACCTCATCTCGTCGTGGCCCGTGTGTCTGTCAACCCAGGCCTCCGCCGACCTCCTCTTCTGGATTGGGGAGCACATCAAGACGTGGAGTGGCCCCATGTCTGTGGCTGTGTACGTCCCCGACTCGGATTTTTACGTCGCTGTGAAAATGATCGAAGTTTTGCTGAGCTGCAGCGAAGACATCAGGAGGCGCGTGTCCTTCCACGTGACTTATCCAGCTGAGTTCCCCCCGAAAGCTATGCCCCTCCACAACCACAAGCTTTTGGGTTATAGCTGCGATCAGCTGGAGATGTACAACGAATACCTCCTGTCAGAAATGAACGGCACTCTGCAGAGTAGACTGCCGATGGACCAGTTTCTCTACCCTCAGAATTTGTTGAGGAACATCGCCAGAGACTCTTGTAAGACTGACTACGTCTTTACGCCAGATGTCGACATGGTCTTAGTGGCTGGTGGCATCGACGTGCACCTCAAGTCGTTCCTCGATCGCCCGGACACGAGGCGGTGCAGGAAATGTGCGTTCGTCATCCCAGCCTACGAGATCAGCACAGAAGCGCCGCACAATCCAGTAGACAAGGCTGAACTTCTGTTGTTCTTGAAAAATAAGTTGGCCAGGCGCTTCCACGCCAAGGTATTCAAGCCCAACCAAGCCAACTCTCAGCTGAAGCTGTGGGAACGCCCCTCTGGAAAGGAACTGAAAGGGAAAAAGGACAGAAAGCTGGAGGCCCCGAGTGACTCCTTGATGCGAGAGGCGAATGGCACCCTCAGAGTGTTGTATGACGTAACGACGTGGCAGAACTTTTGGGAACCTGTGTACGTGGCACGAGCCACCGTCCCGTCATTTGATGAACGATTTGTTGGGTATGGGTGCACAAGGAGCAGCCAGGTTAGTTCTGGTTTGACTGTG
Source organism: Macrobrachium rosenbergii (assembly GCF_040412425.1). Taxonomy (NCBI): domain Eukaryota; kingdom Metazoa; phylum Arthropoda; class Malacostraca; order Decapoda; family Palaemonidae; genus Macrobrachium; species Macrobrachium rosenbergii. Next base: position 74,696,475 of record NC_089750.1, read on the forward strand.
CTTGCACTGAGCTTAACTGTGCCTCGTATTTATATTACTAAGTTAAATCTACTTCGTAAGCTAATGCTTTCGTTCCCTCTTGCTGTAGATATACGAAATGCACGTGGCAGGCTTCAGGTGGAGGATGCTAAACTATGCCTTCCTCTGCCACCGAGGATTCCAAGATAAAAGGGCGAGAGATCTCTGGGGCCAGATTAATCGTAATTTTAAATTGTATCAGGTCAGTTACAGTTGCGATTTTGACATTTTCCTCCTTCATAAGCCGTATTCAGAGCTGTTAGCAAGTTGTTCACTAGATAGTTAGTTTCGTTTTAACGAAGGAGAAAAGCTCAACTATTCAAATAATCACTGACAATTTACCATTCTCCTTCTCAGTGGTGAGATCGTTTTCGTACAGATCAAACATAAACTAATGATACCGACTAGCCGGGTCTTCATCATTAAACGAGGTGCCGTAGGGCCAGATAGGAGGGCCTTCAAGAATCAAATACCCCATGAGACTGAGACGGTTTCATTTCTCTTTAATCTCTCTATAACAGTTTTTCGTTGTGATAATGCGCTTGAGTTGCGTTCTTCAATAAACTTAGATCCATCTTTCATTGCTGTGCATTGCTTGTTGACTTCTTTCTAAAAGATTGCTTTAATGTTGTATCAGTTGCTTTTTCACATATGCTGTAGACTTCGTTATTAATTCATTGTTGTTTTAACCTTAAGTTGTGCTATGTATTTTTAATTGATTTTCTGCATATCCTTTGTTATACAAACCCCACGTTACTGTTATTAAACTGCTTTTTTCTCCCCTACTAATTCCAATGCTGTGTGCGACTAATATACCCTGTGGTCTTTCAAGGGGGCGGGGGGCGTGGCGGCAAAGGAAGGGTCATATTTCTCAACTTTTCTTTCATGCATATGTTTATGTATTCCCGTAGGGGGTAGCGCCGTCAGTGCACCACATACAGTGCACTGTAGGCATTATTCAAGGTTCTTAGCAGCGTCCCTTCTTTATAGGCCCCCAGCTGCAACCCCTTTCATTCGTTTTACTGTACCTCCCTTCATATTAATTTTCTTCCATCTTTCTTTCCACCCCCTCCTAACAATTGATTCATAGTGCAACTGCGAGGTTTTCCTCCTGTTACACCTTTCAAACCTTTTTACTGTCATTTTCCCTTTCAGAGTATAATGACCTCATAGGTCCCGGCGCTAGGCCTTTGGTCTGAATTCTACATTCTATTCTCACATATTTATGTATTTACTTATCTCCTCTTGTTCACACTCACAGCTATAGCACAGTACACCTCCTAAGTGTTTTTCCAGCTTACTGTGGAAATGGTCAGTTTAATTTTGAACCGCATTGGTTCAAATAATAAAATAACAATGCTACACTATTTTTTTAACACTGCCAGGCACTGTGAGATGTCAGTTGAATATCTGTTCTCTAAAGGGAATTGACATTTTAACTTCGTTCTGTACTTGTTCAAATAATGAATGAAATAACAAAAATATACTTTTGAAAACTGCGCAGGCATTATGAGATGCCTGGGAATACTTATTCTACAGATATTTCAAGATGGGAATATTAAAATCATCTCTTTTCTTCGAACAGGATTTTAAGAGAGAAGTTGACGAGAAATATGGCGCGCAGGACAGGAAACAAAAAGCTTCAGAGGAAATCTAGTTTTTTTTCTTTTTTTACTTCGTTCAAGAAGTGCAAGTGATGTTATGAGTTTTTTATATATAAATTATACTTCCGTTCCAGAACGTTTTATATTGTTAATATTTGTTATTAAGATTTGTAATTGTTCCTGAATGTTTGCATAATTTTTTTTTTAATAAAGAGAGATACGGATTCATATATGTGTTTTCTCCAGCATGATTTTTTTATTCAATACTGGCATGAAAATAATATTAAGCATTCTCTCTCTCTCTCTCTCTCTCTCTCTCTCTCTCTCTCTCTCTCTCTCTCTCTCTCTCCCAAGGATCCCTTGCGTTTAAAATTCCTTTTAACAGAAATGTTAGCAACACGGTGTGTAAGTTTGTGTATGTGTATGTATGTAAATTTATATGTATGTATGTGCGTGTGTATGTGTGTGTTCGACCGAAACGAAACTAGAGGAGGACGAAGTTAGTCAGGGGATGAAACTCGAGAGCCGGAAGAGACGAAACTTGGAAAGCAATTAACAAGTGAAACTCTGGTGGTGGTGTTGTCGGGCGCATGTTTTTATTTATTTTTATTTCTAAGGTCCCGTACACCCTTTCTTTGTTCTTGTTTTTCCTTTATTCCTTCTTTTGTTGAACTGTGATGCATTTTTTGTACATTCAATAATTCGTTTTGAGTGCGTATATGGGTATACTTAACTAAAATTGTCTTTCAAGAATGTATAAGGTGACGTTACGAGAAGTAGTTTATTTATTCTTTTTAGATCCTTAGATCCTTCTTTTACTCTTTTTTTCCTTTTCATTCTTTTTTGTACTGTGGTGCACTGTGGGCATTACTTAAGGTTCTTTGTGGCGTCATTCCCTTAGGTTCCTAGCTGCAACCCCTTTCATTTCTTTTACTGTACCTCCGTTCTTTGTATCTTTCTTCCATCTGACTTCCACCCTTTCCTAGTAATTGTTTCATAGTGCAACTGCGAGGCTTTCCTCCTGTTACAACTTTAAATAAACCTTTTTACTGTCAATTTCCCTTCCAGCCCTTAATGACCTCATAGGTCCTAGCGCTTGGCCTCTTTCCTAAATTTTACATTCTGTGCTCAGCCTGTTCAACATTGATATTATTAATCGTATTTTTTTTATGTATTTCTACTCTTCCAGATATTTTTTGGTACGTAAAACATTTTTCTATGAATAAAAATCACAGTTTCTAGAGATATGGAGGAACCAAAGCCTCACTTATATAGTTTAATGTCATTGTGGTTTTTAATCCTTCGCTGTTATATAAAAAAGGGGGAGGGGGAGTTTCCTTATACTCGAAGGGGGCGGGAGAGATGTGTTGAATATTTAAGTATATATGGAAACAGCATAATTACATTATTATCATAAAAAACATAAGTAATCGCTCATGTAATATATCTGTCAACACACACACTATATATATATATATATATATATATATATATATATATATATATTATATATATATATATATATATATATATATATTTATAATATAATGTGTGTATTTACCCTTATTGCATTGACAAATGTCAGCAAAAAGTACAGGATTTAAAAAAAAAAATCACAATAATACACTTATTTTACCGTTCCATTATAAAAGTTTATTGTTTCAATATGGGTTGTGTTATTGTTTCTATATTTTTTATTTCTATAGGCCCTACTCTTTCCAACGTTATTCTGCGCTTTCACAGAACCTCGCATCATTAGGCTCCGTCTGAACATGAGTCATTTGAAACCCGCCACGAACAGTAAGTGAACAAGGGCTGCCGGAACCCTGGGTCTAGGCACAGTGGTACTACCAGATAAAGAAACCTTTAACAATATGATGCTAATGACGAAAAACACGTACATATATAGATCTGTTTGTTAATCTTCAAAAACCGCCCTGAAAAAAATAAACGAACAAGGGCTGGCCGTACCCCTGGCTTATAGGCTAAAATTTCTAAATAGTATCAGATGAAGAAACATTTAACAATATCACACCAGTGACGGAAAACGCATTGATTTATAGTCTGTTTACTACTATCGTAAATTCTCACGATGAATAAAGCAGAAATGGCTATGGAATTGTGCGAAAAGCAACCAGCATGGAAGAAAGGTGCTTTCTCTCACCCTCATTCTCCATCATTCACCACCATTCATGACGTAGGATGATATGTCATCTTTGCGCATGCGCAAGTCGGAAGCCGTATACAAGTAAACAAAAATGGCGGCCGCTACCAGAAAGTTTACCGCTGATGGTGAGTTTTACCGCGAAAAGATTCGTGATTGCAGAGTTATTCGACTGTGATTTGTTAAGAGAAAATGTCTTTGTGAATCAGAGAATAAGAATTGTTGTCTTTAATGGAGTAATGGCGTCTGTGCGTGAAATGTGAGGCGAAACGAAATGTCCTATTCCAGCCCTTACATGCGCACAAGCTCGGTGAACTTACGCATGAAATTGCGGCCAATTTTCGATTTTGCGCCGCTTTTAGAAAGGATATCCGTAATCTTTTCGTTACCTCAACGGCCCTCCGTGTTTTCTTTAGCAGTTTTCGTATGAAATTCTATTGTATAGGCTTAGACTCGGTCTGCTTGGCAAACATGCCCTTGATAGGCAAATATTGCGTCCAATTGATCATCTACAGTAAGATCGTTATAATCGTTAGCATCAAAATGCCGGTGAGGTGGTAATGCCGGTGAAGCGTGCCAAATTTACTTATTGCTTGGAAGTATAAAGAAAGTGGTGACGGCAGATTGCATTTAGGCCTATCGAAGGCAAGCCCGGCCGCCATTGCTCGACCGTACGTGTCAGGACACACTGACCGTCTCGGAACTAAACTACATCTGGAAGTAACTTTGCCCAGTATCTTACAGAGTAGGGTGACATGGCTTTTGCAACCCTAATAGGCTTTTCAGATGGAATATAACCTAACCAGACTTACCTTAACCTAACCTAACCTGGCTGGGGGAGGGTGTTTGGACCCCCTCCAGTGATTTTGTGACCCCCTACTCGTTGCTGACGAAACTAGTATAGCTGATGCCATAATAGGTTACTTGACATTGAGACTGGTCCTATTTAGGAGGTTTCTACTGTCAGTGCACCATGTGTTTTTCCTAAAGGACATTTGCAACCTCCCTTTGGCCCTTAGATTCACCCACTTTTCAGACTTTTTCTTCACCACCATTCCAGCCATCTTTGTTCTGTCTTGCTTTCCAGATGCCTCAACTTCTTTTTCACTATCTTCAGCACTGAATGGCCAAAATGCCCCAGTGCTTGGCTTGACAGCTAAAATTTCATAAACCTAACCATTGAGACTGGTCATTATGATGCAAATAATTTAAGGGTTAAAGGTTTTCATCTTTAAACATCTGATCATATTAGCTATTGATTATACTTTTGTACACAACATTTTGTACAGTCAGCTTACAACAAGGATGATAAAATTTAAATACATATACTCTCTTTCCCTGACCTTATTGAGACTATGCACTGCTGCAGAACAAAAGTACAGAAATAATTATTGAAAAATTAAAAAGCATTCATTTGAGACCTCATGTAAAATAATATATAAAATAATAAATAGACTTAGACAATCAGGCAATTATTATAGTGAATATTTTCAAAAGAATGATCAGATAAACCTGGTACCACCTAATGCATATCCATCCTCTTGTTTTACTATCAACTTTGTATTATAAATTTATTAAATTACCTAACGTTCCTTATCCAGACTAATTTGAAAATTATGAAGGCCAGCATCAAACAAAGAGATTTCAGAACACAATTGCATACCCTGCAGTACATCACAAATTACCGTAGTTTAAGAGAAAATAGACACTAAATGGCATTTGCTTCTAATTACACAGAATATTGATGGCTAACTTTTTGTCACCAAACATCACTGGCCTCCCAAGTAATGCAGGTGCCCCAGACATGAACTGAGAAGGAAAATAGTAAATGTCACTTACCCCTAATTGTACAGTAGCATTTGTACACCTATGCTAGCGTAAGTAAGTAGTTCTTTCACTTGAGTACTAATTTATACCATAAATTGTTACTGTCAATTATCCTCAACAATTTCTTTACAGATATTGAGGCACACATACAAGATATCCAGAATCGCAGAGCCAGTTTAGCAAGACCTCAAGTTCCAGAGTTAGACGGCGAAGATGAACGCGTCAGATTGGATGGAGGCGGATACTATGACAGTGACATCTATGACAATGCTAATGGAAACAAATATGAAAATTATGTCGAGTCAATTGGCCTGGATGATCTAGATGTAAGTATATATACTACATAAGAATTTAAGTTTGGTAGTATCTTGCAAGAGTTTGATTGTATTCCCCCAGTAAGCTATCTTAAAGATAAAATTTTGGAATTTGTGACGTGTTTGTTTTGGGGGTTGGATAGATATTTGAATAGTTCATGAAATCTTTGCAAGTTATTAAATTTTAAATGCTTGTTATTTGTTTCAGGATGATGACGATGATGGAGGTACTACTTTGGGGAAGAAAGGTGTTGGTGGCACTTACACCGCACCGAGACTCTTCCTTAATGAGGTGGTAAGTTTCAGTAGATTTTAAGTGTTTGCAATATTGTGAAGTGTAGGTAAAAAAAAAAAATTTGCTCATGAAAATGATTAGGTAGTGGATGTTCATTGTTCACCAGGATTTTATATATATGTAGAAGTATTGTTATTTATTGTATATTGTTTGCAAACCTTTTTTAGGTTTTGTATATTGCTGTATTAGTTTATTGCAGGTCATTTGTATTTATAAAAAAAAAAGCTTGAGTGAATGAACTTACAATCAACCTTTTTGGATAATGATAGAATTACTTTTCAACAGGTTGACAAAGATCATGATCCCATGGCACAGTACAAGAGACCCACCATAGCTGAAAGAGAAGATGAGTATCGAGCACGTCGTCGAATGCAGGTCATTTCTCCAGAGCGTGTAGATCCCTTTGCAGACGGTAGGTCTGGCTATGTTCTTTTGCTTTTATTTTCTGTACGATATTCATGTTAGGACGATGAAGGCAAGATTGCCTGTCATCTCTTGAGTGTGTTGCTTTCTCATGTGGCTGTGGGCAATGCTTGCTCATCCTCAAGGACCAATAAGATTAAAAGTGAAAATGTCACAAACATATGTTAAAGTTTTAACTTTTCATTTCATTCTAAAAGATTTGATTTATTACTAAGAGATTTTGAAACCAATGGTCTCCACTTTGGAAGAATTGCATATTGGCGTGAGGTTGGCCAAGTATTGATGTATGCTTGGACGCATGAATGCTCATTCTTTATATCATTATTAAAAAGGGGAAACCAGTCATAAAATTATTAAACTACTTTTCCATGAATTGTTTACTTATATGTTATTTTTTATGTAAGAACAAACCACCTTTGGAGTTGTCAAGTTACAGTGGAAAGAGTCAGTGTAAGGTGGAGGGTGGGTGTTGGGATGGGAATTGCCATAAATAAGGCAAATAGAAAGTTAAAACACAAAAGGAACCCCAAAGCACATCCACAACTACTACTACTGATGGAGAACCAAGCCAACCAGGATTCACCACCTCTACTAATGTACAATCTGTTTTCTTTCCCCCTGCTGAGTCTACCAGCCGTCTCCTGAGAAGTCTCTTCTGAAAGTTTTGAACACGAGCCTCTCAAATGCCAAGAACTGTTGTGTAAATTTGTTTGGCTGTATTGGTTATCAGATTAGGCCTTGTTGTTAAGAACAACCATAAGTTTCAGATGGAAACACTTCAGAACATGTAATTTCTTTAAAAGATTTCGTGATCAAAATAGTTGTTTTCAGATATTCTGATAGAATGGAAGTAAGCTGCCCTAGAGGGAAGAGAAATTTGTAGATCACTTTCTGTACATGCTTTACATTTTCTTTTTTTATTTATCATTGTTATTTCATGGTAAGCACAACAAAAACCTTCATTTTTACTGTTAGTAGTGTTAGCAATGAACTGTGCAGTATATAGGAATGAGAACAAATAATTGTCATTGTAGTGTTGTTAGACATAGTGTTTCATGGCTGCTAAATTTGTAGTGAAACATACCTGCACCCATATTCTGTTGAAATCATTATAATTACAGCTCTGGTTAGGCATCATAACATGATAGGAGTAGGACCAAACCACAATGTGATGGCTCAATTTCATTTTTCTGGGAACATTTTCATCTTTCAAAAGATGTAGTCAAATGAGATGGTTACTGATGATTTTACTAAGTAACCAGTCACCCATGTACAGATTTTATCCTAGGGATATCTTTCGTGTTCATTTGTTGTTTTGAGGAGGTTTGTCAACACTAGTAATATGTGGTGTGTTTATTTTGTCACGGACATTTTGTAAGAAATTCATCCTAAAAAAATATAACAGACTGTAAAGGAGCAAAACTGGTACCGTATGGCTGTATACAGTTGTTATATAAATCGTTTGTCCTTAAGGAAAGAAGTTTGGTTAGAACTTTCCGTCATTAAGTAGGTTTCGTTGAGTCACGGCATTGAAGCATTTGTAACCCAAAAGAGTTTTTGGTGGGAGGGGGTTTATATTTAAAATATGGGACATTTCATTTGTGATTTGTTAGGGTCAACAATTTCATACTATTGGTAGGTAAATTGTTCTTCAGAAGACATAATCTTGCAAATGAAGGTGGTTACATTTAAGAGGATGAAATCAGGGGAACAATTCGGTGAGTTTAGTTTTAGGGTTAATTTTGAGGGGAAGTGTTTCAAGAAAAGGCCATTTCTCTTCACAAGAACGTCATTATGATGACATGAGTGCAGTATTGTCACCATTAACCATCTCAAGCAATTGTCTTGTTATAAATGGGCCAACCCCTTTGTGTTTTGGGATTTTCTAATTTTAGGTGGTTTCTCTGTCTTTTTCTTAGTGATTACAAAGGGTGCTTACTTTCCAGAAAACATTCAGGAAATAAGCAGAAATGACCTTGACATAAATTTGAGTTAAGATATTGATGATAGGAGCAATTAAGTGTGAGAGAGGCTCCCAGGTAATGCAACAACAGAGACGCAGAAGCACTACGGTAAGAAGTAAACGAAATAGCCTGGCCTAGGTTTCTACAATGGGGCAAAACCAGGTTTGGGCAAGGGACAGGGGACGATTGTCATAATGTGTGTATGATGAGTGTGAAAGGTACTACTGAAAGCCACTAATCACAGAGATTATTTCTAGGGTTTCTTCCTCCTTGACATAAGGGTGCGGCTGCTAGAGTTATCTCCGGCACTACCACGTACGTATGACACCCATGCCCTGGGTCCATGTGTTTAGATTAATATTAAATGTTTTTACATAGTCAGCATTTAGGGTAAAGGTCTTAATCGCTCAGTCAGTATTTGCAGCAGTGGTCCATTGGTATCCACTATAAACCCAGAACAATGATGTTTTACAATTTGATAACATGCTTATGATTTTTGTAAAACTTGTGTATTTAATAATGATGCACTTATAAATTTCTTGACAGTTTTGTTACCACGCCTTTTATTCCTTGTTCTAATGTGCTTGAAATCTTCAGATATATATATGACCCTGTAATTATGTTAAAAATGTGAAGCATATGAAGACATTGATATTGTAACTAGTTGCTTCATTATGTTTATAGAACAAGTAAATAAAGTTGTTTGTGGATGATGTAGGCTATAATATTAGGTGTAGGTATACTCAATTTATCAGTTACCCAAATTGAGCATGCCTGTGCGCACTGTGCACATTATTCTGGTGTTGATCACCTTTGTGATAATAGTTATTATAAATTGATGTTTCCTATGATGTTCAGGTTTACTCATTTAGTTATAGCATGGACTCAGGTGTAGATACCTTTATACTAATACTTCATTAAGATGTTAGTTTGAAGAATCATAAACTGTCAGCACAATGCTCAGTAACTATAGGATAAGTTTTTCAAGTAGTCTCCAGATTATCAAGATGATTAAAAAATACCAAGAGAATTGTAAACTATTGTAAACCACAAGCTTTTATTTTTCTTTTTTCTGTTCTTTTTTGTTTTTGTCTAATTTAGTGGACTTTGATAACTGTAGTCAGTCATACCATGACTGATTAAGTGATAGTTTTGTTTATATTTGTTTTGAAGGTGAAGCAGACTTTTAATATCTCATCTATGTGTTTTGCAGGAGGAAAGACCCCTGACATGAATGCTAGGACATATGCACACATTATTAAGGAATCCAGATTGCAGGGCGAGGAAGCAGTCGTAAGTGTTGCTCTCTTACTTAACTTCACATTTTTAAAGTTTGATTTTGCCCATTGGAAAATTCTTTCCATGTTCCTTATTTATGTATGTTTAATGCATTGGAAAGGTATCAACTTTTCTTTCAAACCATTTATACATGATTCAACTGGAATGTCATTTATTTTGATGAAATATTTTGGTTTGTGAGGCCGAAGAGATTGATTTTGAATGTTTGCTTTACAGATACGGAAGACTATGCAAGAACGAGCCAAGGAAGGAACCCTGCAACCAGTTGTCACAAATGGTGAAGCTCAGAAAGCTGCTCCTAGAAAACGAGGACGATGGGATCAGACAGCAGAGGATACACCTCAAACTAAAAAGAAAGCAACTTGGGAAGCCGAAACCCCTTCAATCGCACGTTGGGATGAGACACCAGGCAGACCAAAGGGGTCTGAGACACCTGGTGCCACACCAGGCCAAAGTACTCGCATGTGGGATGCTACTCCAGGTCATGCTACGCCAGGCCATGAAACTCCTGGACATGAAAAAACGACCCCTTCTGCCCGTCGTAATCGTTGGGACGAAACTCCAAAAACAGATCGTGGAGAAACTCCAGGACATAGCAGTGGGTGGGCTGAAACTCCTCGCACTGACCGTGGAGCTGGAGATTTGATTCAGGAGACTCCCACACCAAGTGCAAGTAAGCGACGTTCAAGATGGGATGAAACGCCTGCAGCACAGACTCCAAGTGCAACACCCTCAGGTGCCATGACTCCCTCAACACCACATACTCCAAGCATGACTCCAGGAATGATGACTCCTGGAGGAATAACCCCTGGAGGCACAACCCCAGTTGGTCCAAAGGCCTTTGGTATGGCTACTCCATCACCAGCCCATGTTAATATGACTCCAGAACAGATTCATGCCTTCCGTTGGGAAAGAGAAATTGATGAAAGAAATCGTCCCATGACAGATGAGGAACTTGACACACTGTTTCCCCCAGGTTATGAAATTTTACCACCACCACAAGGATATGTCCCTATCAGAACTCCAGCACGTAAGTTAATAGCAACACCGACACCAATGATGGGAACACCACAAGGATTCTACATGCCAAAGGAAGGCATGACTCCAAAACATGATGACTCTCAACCGAAAGGCAATTTACCACTTCTGAAGCCAGAGGATGCACAGTACTTTGATAAACTGTTGCAAGATGTTGATGAAGAAAGCCTTAGCCCAGAAGAGCAGAAAGAGCGCAAGATTATGAAACTGCTGCTCAAAATAAAGAATGGAACCCCCCCGATGCGTAAAGCAGCCTTACGCCAAATTACAGACAAAGCACGAGAGTTTGGTGCAGGTCCTTTGTTCAACCAGATATTGCCACTTCTTATGTCCCCAACTTTAGAAGATCAGGAACGTCATCTGTTGGTTAAAGTTATTGATAGGGTATTGTACAAGCTTGATGATTTAGTTCGGCCTTATGTCCATAAGATTTTGGTCGTGATTGAACCATTGCTCATTGATGAAGATTACTATGCACGTGTAGAAGGTAGAGAAATTATTAGTAACCTGGCAAAAGCTGCCGGTTTGGCAACAATGATTTCCACTATGAGACCTGATATTGATAACATTGATGAGTATGTACGTAACACCACTGCTCGTGCTTTTGCTGTGGTAGCCTCTGCTTTGGGTATACCTTCTCTCCTACCATTTTTAAAGGCTGTATGTAAAAGTAAAAAGTCATGGCAAGCTCGTCACACTGGTATAAAGATTGTTCAGCAGATTGCCATCCTTATGGGTTGTGCTATTTTGCCTCATCTCCGATCACTAGTAGAAATTATTGAGCATGGTTTGATTGACGAGCAGCAGAAGGTACGAACCATTACTGCCTTGGCCTTGGCTGCTTTGGCAGAAGCTGCAACTCCTTATGGTATTGAAAGTTTTGATTCAGTGTTGAAGCCTCTGTGGCGTGGTATTCGGCAGCATCGAGGCAAAGGTTTGGCTGCTTTCCTTAAAGCTATTGGTTATCTTATACCACTTATGGATGGTGAATATGCTGATTACTATACAAGGGAAGTGATGTTGATTCTGATTCGAGAGTTTCAGAGTCCTGATGAAGAAATGAAGAAAATTGTATTGAAGGTTGTCAAACAGTGTTGTGCCACAGATGGTGTAGAGCCTGGCTACATAAAGGAAGAAATTTTGCCTCACTTCTTTAAGCATTTCTGGAACCATCGTATGGCACTAGATCGTCGTAACTATCGGCAACTGGTAGATACGACTGTTGAAATTGCCAACAAGGTTGGGGCCTCAGAAATTGTCAACAGGATTGTTGATGACTTGAAGGATGAAAATGAACAATACAGAAAGATGGTCATGGAAACCATAGAGAAAATTATGGCCAACCTTGGTGCAGCAGACATTGATTCAAGACTAGAGGAACAACTTATTGATGGTATACTCTATGCTTTCCAGGAACAGACTACTGAGGATGTTGTCATGCTTAATGGTTTTGGTACTATTATTGTTAATGCTCTAGGTTCTAGAGTAAAAGCTTACCTGCCACAGATTTGTGGTACCATTCTGTGGCGTTTGAACAATAAATCTGCTAAGGTACGTCAACAAGCAGCAGATTTGATATCTCGTATTGCTGTTGTGATGAAAACTTGTCAAGAAGAAAAGCTCATGGGTCATTTAGGAGTTGTCTTGTACGAGTATTTGGGAGAGGAATATCCTGAGGTTCTTGGGTCAATTCTTGGTGCATTGAAAGGCATTGTGAATGTCATTGGAATGCATAAGATGAATCCCCCAATCAAAGACTTGTTGCCACGATTAACTCCAATTCTAAAGAACAGACATGAAAAGGTACAGGAAAATTGCATTGATTTAGTTGGCCGCATTGCTGATCGTGGACCTGAATACGTCAGTCCTCGTGAGTGGATGAGAATTTGCTTTGAACTTCTGGAATTGTTGAAGGCCCACAAGAAAGCTATAAGAAGAGCTACAGTTAACACATTTGGCTACATTGCAAAAGCTATTGGGCCACATGATGTCTTAGCCACTTTACTAAACAACCTTAAAGTTCAAGAGCGTCAGAACAGAGTGTGCACTACTGTTGCCATTGCTATAGTAGCAGAAACCTGTTCACCTTTCACAGTCCTTCCAGGTCTGATGAATGAGTACCGTGTTCCAGAACTGAACGTACAAAATGGTGTGCTAAAATCACTTTCATTCTTGTTTGAGTACATTGGAGAAATGGGAAAGGATTACATCTACGCAGTAACATCTCTTCTCGAAGATGCCCTCATGGACCGAGATTTGGTTCACAGACAGACAGCATGCGCTGCTATCAAACACATGGCTATAGGTGTTTATGGCTTTGGCTGTGAGGATGCACTCATTCATTTACTGAATTATGTATGGCCTAATATATTTGAAACTTCCCCTCATCTTGTACAAGCTTTTATGGACAGCGTTGAAGGATTAAGAGTGGCCTTGGGACCCCAAAAGGTAAGCCATTGCAGTATTCAGGTTTTATGTCTTAAAGTTTTATTGTTAAAAATATCCTTTGCTGTCACTCACTTCGTGTCTCAATAGTGGTTGTCAAGTATCAAAAAGATGAATCTAGAATGGTGTTCTTGAGGCATTAAGTACATTGATATGTTTAACCAAGAATTTGGTACCTTAAGAGATGTGTTTGGATGCAACCAGATTATTATTATTTTTTTTTTTCTTCTTCTTCTTCTTCTCTCCATGGACAAATCATTTTGTAATCTTGTGTTTCTTTTCTGATGAACTTAGAATTTTTATAGCTTTGCCTCATGAACTGGAGTGCTTGTGTCATGTAGTATATGGAGTTTAATCTTTTATTTTTTAACTCCCCATCATGAGAAAATGTTGAGCAGCTATTAGAATTACTCTTGTTTCCCTTCAGGACAAAAGATTTCCTTGAAACCAACTTAGGTATTCAATACCTTGTTAAATAAAAACCAACATATGTGAGCTATTACTTAACTTCAAGTGAAATTGTGCCTTTTACTTGACAACACCAGAATAGTTGTCACCTTTGACTTGGAAATCAAGAGAATGGAAAGTAAATGTAAAATATTTGTCATGGCATAAATATTTTTCAAGAATATCCTGCATGTTGTTATATGCCAAGTATAGTTATACAGTTGGGGAAAGTTGATTTACATACCACAGCTAGGGATGAACTTGTAACAAAATAATGCATAATATTGTCTACCAAATTTATTATGAGCATTTCCGTAAGTATGAAATTTGTGGGCCTGTTATATGATGGTCTTTTATTAGTATAATAGATGCAGGGTGATTCGGAGTCAAGTAATCCTTGTCTTTGTTTTCTCAAGAAAATTTCCATTCATCTTTGTATGTCATAGAATGTTTTAAACTTATTTTTCTCGCTTCTTCCAGATCCTTCAGTATGTTCTTCAAGGACTTTTCCATCCAGCCAGGAAAGTACGTGATGTTTATTGGAAAATCTACAACAATTTATATATTGGAGCTCAAGACGCACTAGTCGCTGGATATCCTCGGATCATGAATATGGGCAATAATGTATATACAAGGGATGAATTGGATGTAATTTTGTAGTCCCTTCTTGTTTGTTGATGAACCTGTTTATTTGATGCTGAAATTAGCTGTTGGTAATTTACAGGATATTTCTGCAGTGAGTATTAAGGTGTCATTTTTCATGTCATTTTTACCACCTTTACTTTTCATATGTGCATTAAAAAACATTCTGATTAGTTCAGGAAGTTTAGTCCTAGAGTTATTGTTAAAGTTCCCTGAAGGTTTCTTTTTGGTTAAAATTGTAAGTTACTGGAACTTTGTTTGCAATATGCTCCTGTTTTGCAGTAATGCCATCTAGAGCAAAGGTCACAGTTTCACACTGGGAGAATTGGAAACTCGAAAGGCATTACAGTAATTCCGGATTCAGTTCTCCTGAGTTCCTTTGAATGTGACCTGAGTATGTTACAAGTACAAATTTGTACAATGGATAAATCATTGAAGTTCCATGAAGAATGTTGTTATAATCAAACCTGTCTATGGTATTTAATGTTCCCCTGATACTGGTTTGAATGTTTTTAATCATTCATTAGGCCAGATGTTTACACGTTTACTTTATTGCGACTGCAGACTGTGTCGGTAGCAATGTTTTGTTGAGGAACATCAGCATGCTGTACAGTAGATCCCAGGATTTAAGTTTTCAATTTTTTTTTCTGTTCCTTGCAGTACATATCACTGGAAACTACATGTGCATTCAATAGTCTCTGCAAGTGTCAGAGCTTGTAGAAACCTACAACTGTTTTTCTTTCTCTTACAGTCATAAGAAATAAGAATTGGATGTATTTTGCAAATTAGGTCATATTTTTCTAAGCAGGTCGGAGCACACTTTGTTTTTTTGTACATGATTTCCTGAATGAGATTTACTTCACCCAACACGTGCGGGGCAATTCTCATCCTTTTTCATCTTGTCTCCAGTGGGGTGTGTGTGTGTGTGTGTGTGTGTGTGGGCATTTTCCCTTAATAAGGGAGGATAATGACTTAGGGTTGGGTGACGGTAGGGTATTGCATAGTGTTGAAGAGTCAAAGTAACAAGGTGAAATATATATATATTACAGTACTGTTAAAAAAATTCTTCTTATAAACAGGTACTTAGGGCGATAGTGGACAAATGGTCTTCTGTGAGTTTCGGAATAACAGTTTTATTTATTCAGTTGGCCATGTTTGGTGTATGATTGTATTTCCTGCACCCGCAGTTATGTCATGTCATCATCATCACATTCATTGTTTCATCATTTTATATATACTTTTATCATTCTTTCTAGATTTTTATTTCATTATTCATAGCATTGTGCTTCCCCATGGCAAGGGAAATAAATATTCATTATACTTGGAGACTTAATATCCTTGTGAGTTAGATTTTCTTTTTTTAAACCTGTTCAAAAGTTATTTGCAGGTATATTGTACAGGAACTTAAGTACATTATGCATTATACTCAGATTATTTGCCTGAACATAACCTAACAGTGTAGCCAATAAAATAAAAAATGAATATTAGTCTAATCTGCAGGCTATTTTGCTTGTGGAAACCAGTTTTTCTTTCAGTGGGCAAGTTCCTGGCGTGACTATCAGGGAGCAGGGAAAGTATAGCAAATAAAGGCCATCTTGACTTCTCATAAAAATATTCACTATTTCAAACTTGAACCAAACGGCTCCAGTGCCAGGTCATCAGACCAAACTTCATAAATCAAACCATGTCAAAGACGTTAGCTCGTTTGAAGAGTTTAACT
The DNA here is from genome assembly GCF_040412425.1 of Macrobrachium rosenbergii. Classification (NCBI taxonomy): domain Eukaryota; kingdom Metazoa; phylum Arthropoda; class Malacostraca; order Decapoda; family Palaemonidae; genus Macrobrachium; species Macrobrachium rosenbergii. The sequence goes on from NC_089750.1 coordinate 74,712,675, forward strand.
CGTGTATTTTCATAATTCGCCACTGAGTACACCCATTACAAATGCTTGCATTGTTCAAGACAGAAGTGTTCTTTTGGCAAATGTAGTAGCTCAAGAATGGGACCCCTGTTTTTTGAAATAGAATGTTAGTTACCTTGTGAACTGGTGCAAATTCCCATCCAGTCTTGTTCATTACTGCCAACAAACGGCTCCTCATTTGGTGGTAAATCATATTTCATGTTTCGTAAGAATGTAAGATTACCAGTAACTTAAAGTTAGTTTATGCTGGTGAGTGGTTAGATGTTGCAAACATACGTATTTTTTTATTAAATGTAGGTCTCTATGTATGAAGGAAAGAGACTCTAGTACAAAAATGTAGCCATTGAACAATTCGTGAAAAACTAATGCATAGTGGCACAGATGAGGAAATTTGAAACTTCAGTACTAAAAGAAAACGAGCAAGAATAGCAAAGCCAGAGACAACTACAAATCATACAAAAAGATAGGTTATCATAGTCGCGAAAATTGCTACTGTAGATGGAAAAAAGACTATGGGAACGAAAAAGGTGACGGTAACAAAATCCACCTTACCTTGAGGAAGAGGAACGTAAAAAAAAAAAAATCTTCTGTGCAAAAAGTGTCATCCCACGGTCTGTGACGTTCTACTGTATAAGAACAGAACATAGACGCAAAGGCCCGCATCACAATTGTTCCTGATGGCTCCAAACCTCTGTAACATGGCTAATATTGCTGTCATTTCACCTAATAAATCCATTTTCTTGACCAAACAACGCTTGTTCTCACAACTTGTGTTCAATAAAAATTCCTAGAAAATCCCCTGCGCAGCAAATAAAGCAGTTATCTCAACCAACAGTAAACGCCAAGCTTTGGAAATAAATCAATGATGGTAATTTTGTCAAAAACATAATTTTCAAGTGATCCAAGTATCACATTTATAAAGAACTGCAGTTTTTAGAACAATTTTTTCGATTCATCAAGAATAAACCATCTGAGCCAGCTGTATGGGAATATTTTGAATAGGCGGTGTGGTTAAACCACAAGATTACTGTGAGCGAAGATTATTTAGAAAGTAGTCTGAAACCGTATACTATCACAAGCAGTTAAAAATACCTCTTACGATGTTAATGCCGTCAGTGCACTTTATGTGGTGCACTGTAGGCATTATTATGGGTATAGGGTGTTTGTAGCGTCCCTTCGACCCTTAGCTGTGCAGCACCACCTTTTAGCTTTATACTTTAAACCCCATTCCTACTGTCTTCCTAGCATCTTGCCATTCAAGCTTTGTAACTAGTACTAACCTATGCCCTCTTAGACCGTTGTACGGAACACAATTTATTTTCTAGCTCTTCATCTTGCTGTCCAATCACTCCAACTCCCTCTCTTCACTAAGGAATAATAAGAAAAAGTAAGTATGTAGTGATAGAACAAAGTGTCAGTTATGGGACATTTACAGACTTAACAACATTTTAAGAGTATAAACAACGTTTGGACACGATAAGAAAAACAAAAGATTCGCGTCACAGGTTGTGTAAAACAATTGGTGATAATGAATGAATATATATCTACTGTACATACATTCATTTATTTATGTTTATTTATATAAAACCACAGTAAGTTTATATTATTTATTTATATATACAAGAATGTCGTACCGTAACGTGTCCACCTTCAACGTGTGTGTCACCATCGCTCATCCGCCGTAGTTTGGCAACAACAGAACATCGTCAGCTGTTCGAGGGCGACAAAGGACCTCAGATATTAATTTTTTTTCTTTGTCATAGGTATGTGGAGAGTGCATTTAACCCTCATTACTAACGTGTTTTTGAATGAAGTTTTTATAGGCGCAGATTTTCCCAATGACACGGTAGGCCTAAGAGAGACACAAGACTAGACATAGGCCTGCCTTAAGATTATAGACCTGGGTTACGAATGAGCCATCGTAAACTCAGGCTAGTCTGTGCAGGTGGTTCGGTTATTTCTACATTTTGTAGGACATTTAACGAAGACAGATATCCTTGATGATATTCATTCATTGCTTTGGGCTATTAGGCCTGCACTGACTTACCCTTTTAGTCTCGTGTATCGTAGGCTGTTATGCCCACCCAATACTTAAGGTTTTCGTCCATGCTTATTTTGTTATATTTAAAAATATTGGTTTTCAGGTTTTATTTTCACGTTATTCATCGAATTTGAAATTGATTTTAACGGCAAAACATATTTTTTGAAGCTAGCCTAGGCGTAGGGACGACACCATCCCCTGCATCCCTATGCTAGACTGTATAGAAAATTACAGTAGCTATACTGTAACTATATCTTACAGCTATATAGGCTATTTCCTATGTGTAGACCTACAAGCCAGAGGCTTTTATGTTAATCACACCTCAGATAGTTTCCAGCATGCACTGGAAATATGGCATATTTAAAATGCCCTCTGGTATGTAGGCCTTTATGTAGGAAAAATGCAAATTATCCTGGAATTTTTTCTGTTTTTTGGTCTTTCATATAAGGGAATTTTTATTAGATTTTTGTATAATTCTACAGAAAAGCTCCACAGGACACCGTGTGTGGCACCAGTACCTTGGAGGTGAATGTATAAACTTAAGCAAAAGACTGAAGATTTTTAAAATTATCTTGGCAATTTTCTCATTATCACACCCATACTGCATTATATACACCCTTTTCTGTATTATCCAGTCAAAAATTTATTAATAAACAATATCTCCATGTAGAGCTCTTCTGTCGAATTATTTTTTTTTTTTACCGAACAGTAGATAGAAATGAGAATCAGCTGTTAAAACTGTTCTTTTCAAGATGTTAATCTCTTCTAGCCTTTCAGACGTCGAGTATATGAGAACAAACGTGGAGAACGACGGGGACCAGGCCGGCTCCAACGAGGGCGTCAAAACGATGGACACTTCCGAGTGGTTGGAGGAGATCGGGAAGATGCATATTCATAGAGCGGATATGAATAAGCTTATCATGAATTATCTTGTCATGGGTAAGATGTGTTCGAGAAATAGCGAGAGAGTTATAGTTATCTTGATAGAATAAGGGTAATTATTTGTGTGAAGAGTTTGCTTTGCAATAAAAAAATTATAATTTCCTTCAAGCATAGGAGAATTTTGTTTCCATATTTCATTTTTTGTGTAGATTTGTAGAGATATCTTTTATATACCTTCCGTGGAGTTTATCTAAATTATCCTAAATTCGCGGTATTCCATTGTTAAACTATCATATTGAAATTTGGAATAGTTTATACAAAGAAAACAACTCTTAAACTTGTAAAGGCTCTTTACTTATGAAGTTACGGTATTCCAGTGTGAAGAGAGGCATTTTGTTAATGGAAGTAATAATATTTCAGAGGGATTTAAAGAAGCTGCTGAGAAGTTTTCCATTGAAGCAAATATAAAGCCTCCCATGGACCTGGATCAGCTGGATGAACGCATCCGTATTCGCTCTGCCATTCAAGCCGGCCACTTTCAAGAGGCAATGAGGATGGTAACTGCTCTGCATCCAGAAATTCTTGATGATAACTCTCAGCTTTATTTCCATTTGCAGGTAAGATTTAGTGTTGAGTAAACCTGATGTTCTTCTTACAAAAATACAAACCATTACCTTTTGTATACAGTATGGGTATTTCAATTGAGAACTTCTTTGGTAACAATACCAGGAGAAACTGACAGTCATTTGCATAGTTCAGTACCAACCTTTAGTGATATTCATTGGTAGGGACAGAGCAGTTTTGGTCAGCACAATCTCATGCAGTGACTGCTAATCTTCCATGCATGCTCTCTTAATTTTTTACATGCTCTGTATGTTAATGCAGCCCACTCTCCATGGAGGAATAAGACAAGATTCTGTTGGAAGGGCTGAGAACATGCTGCTGCCCCTTTACATCTTGCCTCTTCATTCATTTTCTCTCTATCACTGTCATGCTCTTGCCCGGGTGTCCTCGCATCCTTCTACAGAGAATGAGAGCTTATGGCTTATATTATTTGCCAGCAATGCTAACAGAGCTCCATTTCATTTTAATGATGTTATTACATGAACTTTACAATTATTAGTTAAGGATAATCCAAGTGATATAAAGTTATATCATATATGATCAAAATAATAATAGTTAATCTGAACAGCTTCCAACAAAAGCTAATTGGCGAAACCAGTAGGAATAAATAGGCAATTATTGCATACTGGTTTAGGGCAAAGCATAAGCAGGTCCTGCTTGGTTAGTGACTATCACCTTCCTTGAAAGACAAGTTCTTATCTTACATAATAGCTGGCCTGCCTTGCAAGTACAGTGCTGTAATAGCTTGTAGTGAGCTATGTTTTTTTTGTTTGAAACATGCGAGTTGTTTTCCAAAAATATTTTGATACCTCAGAGTGGTTCTGAGATTGAAGATAATTAGGTGTACTGTAGTCATTTACAGGATTTTAGGTGGATATATTTATTTTCTGTATTTTGTCATGAGAAGGTCAGGGTGCAAAAAATGAGATCATGGTAATATCAGAGTTGAAGAGCTTGGAAATATTTTAATAGTTTCGGGCATTAGTATGTGGTTATATGATTGTAAATACAATAATTTCCTTATAGTTGCAGTACATTGTTCTGTTTCATTAAAAATTCTCTCCTCTTCCCAACAGCAACAAGTTTTAATTGAGCTGATCCGAGAAGGTCGCGTTGAAGAAGCTGTTGTGTATGCCCAGGACCACTTGGCTGAAAGAGGACAAAGGGATCCAACAATACTGAATGAATTAGAGCGAACCTTAGCTCTTTTGGCATTTGATCAGCCTGACACTTCTCCCTTTGGTGATTTGTTACATCCCTCTCACAGACAGAAGGTTTGTGTAGTTTTCCAACCTTTATGTTTTTGTCTTGTACCATTGTTAATTAGGGCCTTTCCACGGCAGATAAACTTTTCCAGGTGGTTATGGATTTGGGTAAATGTTCTTGTAGGTAACTTCTGTATTTAAGAACTTGTTTAGCTTTACCTTAATCTGTCTTTGGTTTACCATATTTCATAGTTGATGTCAGTAATTTATGAAATTTTTTTGTGTGCAAGGATTCTTTGCCTGGCTGCTATTTTTGTGTATGCAATCTATTTTGAACTCCTTTAGAATGACATGCGCCAACAAAAACACTGTGTTAAATGTCAAGTCCATTAAAGAGGGTTTATAATGGGGTTTGGTGTGGCTGTGCTAAACCGAAATCAGTTCCCAACTTGGAGGTTTAACAATGGACCTTGAAATCAGCTACCTAGAACGATGGAACCTCCAAAATATTCCAGTTGTTCCTTAGGGCTACACCATGCTAAAGGAGTATCTTAAAGAGAACTGCCATGGAAGCTTGAGTAGCTAAAGTAAAGAACTTTATAACATTCCTCAGAAAAATTAAGGAAATGAAGTAAAACTGGAACAGAGTCTTTGACCCTATGAGTACCTCAATACTTCTGAGACCTTTGAAAAGCCTCTCCGAGACTTTCCGAATCCTCCACGTGTGAAGATAAAGCACATCTGGGTGACTGTGAACATTAGGCTCTTTCTGCAGACTCCTCAAGTAGCAAGGACACTTGGTGTGTGTCCATGTCTAAAGTCAAAGAGATCATGAAACCGTACTTGATGAGAATGGTTAGTCATCTGGAAGTTGTCCAGTACTCAGTGCAGCATTCCAAATGGGAAAAGGCATTGAAGTCAAGGTCATCCCAGACCTGCAGAATTATGTCCACCACTAACGCTGCTGGGTTTGGCTGCAGAGAATATAGCAGTGGTGGCCTGGCATTCAACAATGTTGTGAACAGATCCAGGAAGGGTGTTCCATTCATCTCCAAGAGGGTCCTGCAGACTTAATAGTAGAGGCATCATTTGGAGGAGGGATCCGACAGCTCCTTGGACTGTTTGCTCTCACGTTGGGAGTATTTACTTGGAATTAATCATAGAATGATGGTGATGTAATACTACTGTGCACAAATGGAGACATCCACTGCCAGTAGACAAAGGAATTCATGACTGTGTCCCTTCCGGTTTTTGTGCTATCTGACATGACCCTGATATGCATCAACATTATGAGATGGTTACAAATACTTAGAGGCTGAAAAAGATGGCTTGCAGTGCCAGTTGATGTGCTTCCACAGTTCCTTGGGAATTATATACCTTCTGTCTGAAAGTTCAGCAGGCATGGTCCTCTTTCTTCGGTTGAGGTCACATGCACAGGAAATTAGTTTTATGGGATTTTGTTAGACCATGAAATTGGGCTGTTAACAGTAGTTGGTTGGTTAACACAGTCCTTGTAGAAAATCATACTCACATTTTCTTTTTTCATTTTGCAGGTTGCTAGCGAGTTGAATGCAGCAATTTTACGAGCTCAAAATCAGGAAGAAACAACTCCCCTTTTAGCAGAATTGCTTAAACTTTTGCTCTGGGCACAGGATGAACTTAATAAGAAGAAAGTACAATACCCAGTCATGACAGATCTAATTAAAGGCCAATTCGATGAACCTAAATGAACATAGCTTTGATTTAGTAGGATGTTTTCATGCTTAGGTTAACCTTTATGTTTGTCTAGTATTGTCTCGTTACTCATCAAGATTATGCTTAAGCTTGTATGTATGAATGTGTGGCCCTATTGTTCATGAGATTTTATATATGAACAACATTGGAGTAAGAGGAATTCAGGGCACTTTGTGGAGAATTCCTGTTTTGGTTTAGGTTAAGATTTGTATATATAGATTTTATGTAAAGAGATACTCATTTCATTACATACTGTCAAACTAGACTTGCTAAAATTTTACATTGAGACTGAAAAACACAACGATCATGCAGTGTGATGAATAAATTTATCCAGAAGGAAATAGAATCAACATATTTTACACAATAAGGTACAGACTGTTGAACAACAGAATTATCACTGTCATTAGGTTAAGCAAAAAGATTTGAAGGACGTGTTTATGTTAAGTACAGGAAATCATTCGTTGATACCTCTTATGCATGTGACCACTATGCCCTGATTATTGTGTGTATGTTTTTGTATTCTTTTCATTGCAGAATTTACATATGAAAGCTTATGAACTTAAATAGTTTTTTACTTAAGACCTTTTGATAGAGGTATTACCCTTTTTTTCTTGTTTTAAATGTAAATGTAAATTCTGATAGCCACAAAATCAGGGGAGAAGTAGATTTATAAAACCCATCTCCTAGTTTTGCTGACAGTCTGTTCAGTTTATCAGTCCTTTAAGCTATGGTAAAGACTCGCAGAAAAGTAATTATCAAGCACAAAGTCTTTGAAGAAGGCCTGATTAAAAGAGATGTACAATTCCTTTATAAAGTTTCTCAACACAAATGTAAGTTCCAATTTTGGTGGCCTTGTAGGGAAATAGTGCTGTCAGTGCAGTTCACGGGGTGCATTGTAGTCATTACTTAAGGTTCTTCACAGCGTTCCTTCGGCCCCTAGCTGCAACCCCTTTCACTCCTTTTAGTATACATCCGTTCATATTTGCTCTCTTAACATCTTACTTTCCTCCTCCTCCTAACAGTTGTTTCATAGTGCAACGGCAAGGTCCTCCTGTTACACCTTTCAAACCTTTCTACTCTATTTTCCATTCAGTGCTGAATGACTTCATAGGTCCCAGTGCTTGGCCTTTGGCCAAAATTCTATATTTCATTCCATTCTAGTTTGATGGTCAACCAGAGTACACGTAAGTTCATCTTCAATCACAGCAGTGTGTTCTTCAGCACTGAATGACCTCATAGGTCCCTGTGCTTGGCATTTGGCCTAAATTCTATATTCATTTCGATTCTTGCTCCCTAAATGGATTGAAAGTCAATCTATTTACAGTTTGGTGTTCAAACAGACAGGGTACATAAGTTCATCTTCAATCCCAGCTGTGTTTTTGTTCCCTGAATGAATAGAAAGTCAGTTTACTTGATCATTATTCTTCAAATAGCTGGTCTGTATGTTTTAATGACTTACACCGAAAGTCTTCCCCTCCCCTAGGAAAATTAATTCCACAATTACTGGAAGGACATTGAGGATAAACGTTTCATCTTTTTGCACCAGTAGCAGGAAATACTGTTTCATCTTAGTCTTTAAAAATCTCTTTTGCCAGGAATCAGATTTCACAATAACCTCGAGCAGTGTAGCTCAGTGCCTGAGTTGTGATAAAACCTCCCAAAATGTTGCTTGTCTCAGAGAACTGAACCAAGGTGGATTTCCGTGTAGTTGGAAATCTAACAGACTGAAATTAATAATGATGAAAAGGAGATGGAGATGGCTTGGACACGTCCAACCCCTGGGAGAATAGTAATGGTATTGTCAGCTGTGAAGACTTGAAAGCCCAGACCTGTTTGAATGAGAAATGTGAGAAAGGCTGCATTTAAAAACTTTTATAAAAAATTGGTAATTATTTTCAAGTCTGATATATGACAACCACCAGTAGTTATATAATAACATTTCTTCAAGAAGTCTCGCAATGACAGTTCATTAGATAATGATTTACGGTAAAACCTTTTAATTTGCAGCTCATCCTCTATATTGCCGTGATGAAATTCGTCGCATCTTACTCGATAGAGATAAAAATATCTTTGTTGGGATCAAATAGTTGTCAGACACCATTTATTGCGTGCTTGTTTATTTTAGTACTTGTTCTAAATGTCAACAGATGTCACTAGCTACAAGATAAACCACGCCTCTTTTAAATATGGCAGTACATACTGAGCTGTGTCGTGACTGTATCCTTCACCGATGTTCCGTAAACTGACTATAGATTTATCTATTATTTATTTATCGAATGAAGTGATCAAGAAGTAGGAGGCTTCAACCTTCCAATGGAGACGCCATTTATTAGGCCTAAAGGAAGCAATCTTTTACGTGTGTTCATTTGTCCAACAAATACTCGAGCAAGTATTGTAGTACACTGTTGTTTTCTGACACCGTTACATTCGTAGCATACGTCTGAAAGTCGAGTAACCACCCAATTTCCGTTTACTTAATAAGCTTATACGCTCGTGTTACTGCTGAGCAAAACCGCTGAAGTTCTAAAGACGAAAACGCGACCACAAATATGTTTTTCAACTCGGAGAGAAAGAAAGAAGAACTTCAAATAAAGTGAAGAGTGGACTAGAGGGTAATTAGCCAGGGCTGATAAAGAAAGAGAAAACTGAGTAATAAGCGAATACTATTAAAATATTCTATAAGATCTGACAGAGGAAGAAGAGCTGGAAACCATAGCCCGCACACACGCATCCAAGAGTTCAAAGAAATGCCAAACAGGAGAAAGACAAACGCCATATACGCACGAGAGTAGGATACCGTATTAGGGAGAATATAAAGCTACAAAATTCAATAATAATAGTTTTCGGATGTCATTGGTTGATACTTCAAAACAAAAAAGTTGCCGAAACCAATTCAACCAGCCGACACCGACCTAGGGGATAATATGTGTTAGGTCAGAACAATTCTCGTAGTCGGTAGCCAATCAGAACTATCCTCTCTTTAATCTGCCAATATCATTGGCTGAAATTACGTAGAATTACGTAGTCTGTGTGTGTGTTTTGAGAGAGACCAAGTTACCAAGGCTGACCATTTCGTAGTCTTGGTTAGTTATGAGTCTGAGGTGATTTGCGGTGCATTCGTCACTGTTGGTTGTGCAGAAGTCATATTCGTATACCATAGAACCTACCCCCTTTCACACCTTATCATACTTACCAGGACCAACTCAGGGCACGTGACAGAGAGGTAGGTAAAAGTCTTCATTTTTTATAAAGTGATTATTCTTTGTGACAAAATTCGCCCTCTTAAAGATAGAGAGAAAGAATGTTGTCTATTGTTAATCTCGTAATCTTCTGCATTAAAAAAAGTGCTTTCTAAGCGCTAATGATAAATGTTTCGTGGCATCTTGAAATGAGACATTTGAATGCTATGGATTCTGACTGCATTGAGAGACGACATTCTCTCTCTCTCTCTCTCTCTCTCTCTCTCTCTCTCTCTCTCTCTCTCTCTCTCTCTCTTACAACACCTTAGAATGAGACATTTGTAGGTCACGAATTTTGACTGTATTGAGAGATGGCATGCTCTCTCTCTCTCTCTCTCTCTCTCTCTCTCTCTCTCTCTCTCTCTCTCTCTCTCTCTCTCTCTCTCTCTAGAGGATAGCCCTTTTTTAAAGATAATTATTGCAAGCCATTTGAAGCAATCACAGTAACTATCTCTTTTTCGACTGTTGTATGTATTTATGGCAGTCGTTTTATGAATTATTTTAGACCTACATGAAAATTGTTGAATGTTTTAATGCATAACAATTATAAACTACAACAGAGATTCATTGGCTATTAAGGCTAAATTATGGTAATTACGGAATTGAGTAAAATATTTAGATGATAGCTTTTATAAACTAGGTAGCTAAAGATATTCAGGACACATATTATAGCCTATGTTTGAAAAAAAACACGATCAAACTTTTTATTTTTAAAAATGGATAACAGATATTACCATGTTAGTGCGAATAATAGTATATTTTACTGAAAAATTACTAATCTACTGAAGTACTGATATAATAATAATAATAATAATAATAATAATAATAATAATAATAATAATAATAATAATAATAATAATAATCTCTAAGGATTTTTATCTGTGATCGTTTGGGCAATACAAACAAGGCATATAAATTTCTGAAAATAAAAATGCAAGATTTGCTATTTTTAAAATCTTCAACAATACAAAATATGCGTGAGACGTTATCAAATAAACAAGAAATTGAGCCAAAGTAGTATTTCAGTCCATTTTCTTTATCATTACTTGTACATAGGTACGTACATACTATAGAGGGATGAAGAAATTTGTTTTTATTTAGCATTTCCCAACGTTTTGTGAGAGAGAGAGAGAGAGAGAGAGAGAGAGAGAGAGAGAGAGAGAGAGAGAGAGAGAGAGAGTGTGTAATTGTCATTGTGAGTGGTTCGGTTGTTGGAGTTGGTTTTACGGCTGTCTCTCTGTCTGTCGGGCTGTCGAGAGTTTTTCGTTTTTTGGGGAGGTCTTGGGCAGTTGAGGTCCAACCTTGAAAGTGAACGGGAATTCGTCTGGCTTTTGTTTTTTTCGGTACCGATATTGATGGTGCATGTGTCTCTTTTTTTTTGTTCGTTGTTGGTGGAGGGTTTGGTTGAAATTTTGTTTTGTGGTTTCTGTGTGCTGTGATTGGCGACCGTGGACCTTTACCCATCTCCAGCAACCGAAGATCAGGGTGAGTGTTGTTTTGTTTGAGGGTTAGAATTCCGCCACATAATATTTGGCGCCCAACGTGGGGCAGCTGGTATTGCAGCTGCAATTGAGGTTGGTGGCTGGTAGTGTGACTGAAGAGAAGGATGGAAGAGGAACTGGTAAGGTTGAGAGAGGAGAATACGTGGTTGAGGGGTGAGAATGAGAGATTGAGGAGTCAGTTGGAGGAGGTGGAGGGAATGCTAGGAAGTGCAAAAGAAGAAATGAAAGGGGAGATGAAAGAGTCAGAAGAGAGAATGGAAGAGAGGATGGATAAAAAGTTGGAGGGAATGATGAAAGGTGTGGAAGAAATGGTGAAAGGTATGTTCAAGGGTGTTTTTGGAGAAGGGGCTGTTGGAGGCAGGTTCTCTGGAACGTGTGAAGGGGCAAGAGAGAAAGAAAAGGAGGAAGAAGTGAATGGAAGCGTGAGTGATGAAAGTGATATGGGAATAGGAAGTAAGAAACGAGGGAATGAGAGGCAGGGTAAGGAAAAGGGGAATGAAAAGCAAGGGAAGGAACAGAGGGGAAAGTAAGGATAAGTCAGGGGAAGAAAAAGGGAAGAAGGGAAAGGAAAGGAAACTGGTAAGAAGGGAAAGGAAGTGGGAAAGGCAGGAAAGAAGGGAGAGGGTGAAGGCAGTAGTGATAGTGAGGTGGATGGAGGTGAGTGGATAAAAGTGGATAAAAGAGGGGGAAGAAGAGTGTAATGAGTAAGATGAATGTAAGTGCAGAAGTGGACTCTTTGTATTCGGAAGAGGGTATGAAAGGACAGAGCGAAAGTAGCGAAAGTGAGAGTGAAAGTGAGAAAGAAGTGAGAAAGGCTATGTATGTGAGGAGGTACCCCAGTGTGAAAAGTATAATGAGTATGGAAGTAGGGATGTGCATGATTTCTTTAGGGAGTATGAAAGGTTTGTCAGGATAAGTATGGGGAAAGTAAGAGAGTATGGGCACGAGAATTAGGAGAGTATTTGACTGGGTTTTACTTGACATGTATAGGGTTATTATGAGTGTGGGAGATGTTGAGTATGACAAGGTGAAAGCTAGATTAGTTGAGCAAGCGAGGCGTATGAAAGCGAGTGTTAAGTATAAGAGGAAGAATGAATTTGATGAGGCAAGAATGAAAGCTGGGAAACCTTGTCACTGTATGCTTGTCGGCTGGAGACGTTGGCAAGGAAGAAGTTTGGGGATGATGGGATAGATGAATGTAAGGAGTTAGTACGGAAGTTGTTAGGGACAGTGCCGGATGGAGTTAGAGAATTTGTGAACTTGAAGCGGAAGGAGAAGAAAAGATGGACGAATGAAAGGTTGACTTGGGGAGAAATTTTGGAAATTGTAGAAGATTATGAGCTTGACAGGGTTATAAAAGAGAGCAGAAGTGTAAGTGTAAGGGCTGGGGTAGATGAGAGAGTACCAGAGTTCGGAAGCTTTAGGGATGCAGTGTTGAGGGGCCCAATGAGAATGGCCGATAGTGTAATAGATAGGAGTGTAAGAACAAGTAATGTAGAGGTGCCAGTGAGGATGAATGATGGGTTTGTAAGGGAACAACGGGTTGGACGGGTTAGGGATAGTAGTGTACAAAGGGGAAGGTCGATGAGTGGAAGTCGAGCGAAGTGTTTTAGATGTGGAAAGGAAGGACATACAAAGAATGAGTGTAGGTGGGCTTTAGGAGCGTGTTTCGGGTGTGGGCAACCAGGACATTTGGTAAGGAGTGTATGAAAGATAGGGGGGTTAAATGCTACCGGTGCGGACAGGTGGGTCATGTTGCTAATGGTTGTAGGGGTACCCGAGTGAATGTAATATGTGGTAACTGTGGTAAGAATGGGCATTATGCGAGAATGTGTTCAGAACCGAGAGCGAAGTGTGTCGAATGTGGAATTGAAGGGCATGTATCAAGTGTATGTAGACGAAAGAGGGTGACTGTGACAGCGAATTCGGGAAACTGAGTGTGAAGGGGGTTCAAATGGGTGGATCCTCCAGGATGCAAGCGGTGCGTGTGATGCATGTACGTGAGGGGTTGTTGCATGAGGGGGGCTTTGCTGGAAAGACTGACGAGTGCATGAAGCAATTTGTTTTGATAGAGTATGGCAGAAAACGTAAGAAAGGGAAGAACGTAAGTGAACGGAATGATCGTAAGTTGTGTGATAGGGGTGTGAGTGCCAAAGTGAAAATGAGTGATAAAGCGTGTAATACGGATGAATGGGATGGTATGGATAGAACGTATAGTATATGCGGGTTTGATATAACTGAGTTGACTGAACGTGTAGGGGTTGGTGAACGGTTGGAGGTGAGCGAGAGTGTAAGAGTAAGAGAGCGTAGCAGTGATAGACGAGTGATTGAAAGCATGAATGAATCGTTGCAAGAATTGGAAAGGTCAATGAGGGAATGGGATGGGTTAGTTGAAGAATTGGGGGAGGTATTTGGGAATGAGTTAGAGGGTATAGATGAGATTGTGGATGAAATTGAGAGTGGTAATAGTGAAGAAGATAGCGTGAATCTGAGAGAGAATGGAGGAGAAGATGTGAGTTTGAATGTTGCTAGAAGAGAGAATGATTCTGAGAGAATGATTGTGTGCCCGCGAACGCGATCTAGAGGACCTGCTAGTGAGCATCCGTGGGTGTTGCGTAAGGCGATTTGAAAGGGGTGTGAAAGGTGTTGGTTGGGAAATGCTAAAAGGGGGGAGAAATATAGAGGGATGAAGAAATTTGTTTTTATTTAGCATTTCCCAACGTTTTGTGAGAGAGAGAGAGAGAGAGAGAGAGAGAGAGAGAGAGAGAGAGAGAGAGTGTAATTGTCATTGTGAGTGGTTCGGTTGTTGGAGTTGGTTTTACGGCTGTCTCTCTGTCTGTCGGGCTGTCGAGAGTTTTTCGTTTTTTGGGGAGGTCTTGGGCAGTTGAGGTCCAACCTTGAAAGTGAACGGGAATTCGTCTGGCTTTTGTTTTTTTCGGTACCGATATTGATGGTGCATGTGTCTCTTTTTTTTGTTCGTTGTTGGTGGAGGGTTTGGTTGAAATTTTGTTTTTGTGGTTTCTGTGTGCTGTGATTGGCGACCGTGGACCTTTACCCATCTCCAGCAACCGAAGATCAGGGTGAGTGTTGTTTTGTTTGAGGGTTAGAATTCCGCCACAATACGTATGTAAGATCAGGAAACTGAGCGAAGATATGTTTGATCAGTACCCGGATGGGGAACCAACAAGGGATGTCAGGCACTGTTGGTATGTCCTGTATATATGCATTCCAAACCACTGGCACTTTTTAAGGGAGCAGAACCCAAGCTGCGCCACTTACTGATTCTCAGTTATTCTTTTGGAATGAGGTTGCTAGGCCCAAAGACTGCCCCACTCCCATCCCCCTCCCCACCTTCAGGGTGTTCAAGGGAAATAATGCATACTGTGTCCCCTATCCAAGTAATGGATCACATTCTGATCATATGTATGCAGGTCTTAAGATTTGAATTTTTCACCTTTTTCTTTTCACTTTCGTCTGCTTTGTGCATTGCCAAAACTTTCACAGCAAAGATCCTAATGAATTGCTAATTTTTAAGCAAAGAGCCCCCTTACTTACAATAGTAGTTAAAATAAAATTAATGAAATATAAGATTTTTTTTATATCTGAAGATAATTAAATATTTAGTTGAGGCTCTTTGAAATAAGGACATTAGTTCTTAGCAGGAAAAATTACCAGCTGACAAGAAAAGCAGACGAATTTTTAGAAGGGAAACAGGCCTATAATAAGAATGCTGTAATAACATGATGCGTTCGTTGGAAGATGATGGATTTAAATACCTTAGCCTGAATGATTTTAGCCATAAAAGATCTCATATTTAATGCAATAAAGTTAACAGTTGATAGAGCTACTAATCATCACATTACAAAACATTTCTAGCTAATTTTTAAAACTTCTGCTAACCTTAATAGCTAATGAACAATTATCCTCTTCAAAATTTTTGTTTTATATCAAGCAGAGAATAATTCTAAATGCATTTTTAAAATCACATTCAATATCTTAATTATGTGGTCAGTTGTTATTTGCAATGTTTCTATAAGTTAATATAACTACGACCTCTGACTGATCTATGGCCCATAGAATTACTGAAATACATTAAAAAATATAATTCTATCCAGGCCAACAATTACTTCTTTTTCTATGTGATGATTTTAATGTCTAGGAGTTTAATTTTTAGGTCTGTTTCCCTTTTGAAAATTTATGTGTCCCTTGCTTTACATTACGACTTTTAAAAAAAGTGTGAAGATTTTAAATTTTTCTGTAAATTTAATTTTTTTTATTGAATCATCATGAATATTCTTCATGACTAGATTCAAGTCATATAAATGTCTGTTTATCGATTTTTCATACTGTATTGTGTTCTACTTTATGACATTGTGTTAATATTTGAAATTCATCTGCAAATTGTTTTACCAAACTGACATGGCAGGTAAGCCTAGAGGTTTTTCATTTTTAATCGAACTTTACTTATGACAGGAATTATTAGTAATAAATACTTATTTTAACTCCCTATTTTTTTTAATAATTATTCTGTATAAGGTAATTTTTTATTATACACGGACTTTACAAAGTTTAGACAAGTTATTTTTGTATAAGCCTGACATGTAAAAGTTGCTAATAAGTATTTTTAAATAAATTTATTCAATCGATTTCTGACTAAGCAACGAGTAAAGTTTTAGGTTTAAACAAATACGTATTTACATCTAAATTCAGGAAGCATATTGCTTTGATTAGTATTCTTACGTAATACAGAAAGCCACATCTTCGGCGTAAACAAAGTGTGCCAGTTACTGTTTAAACTTTGTTTATAGTTACTACTCAATAGATGCCTGCAGCACCAAATGTCCGGAATTAGTAATAAGCCTAAAGTAAAATATGAATGCATATGAAAACGTTACATTTATTTGATAATTTATTAAATTTATTGGTAGAAAAATCCTATCCTTGTATTACTAAAACTTAACATTTATTGTTATCAATTGTTTTTTTATGTAATGATGAACGGCTGTCCCTAATTTGCTTTTAGGTTCGTTTCCCCTTCAGAAATTCTCCTTACAATACATAAGAAAATATTGCTAAGTTTTAAAAAACCGAGAAGTTATTTTGGTAATCAATTAAAAGCTGTGATGGAAAATTCTCTTTTAAGTAGTAATTGTGTCTGCTATGAACTCCCACCCCAAGCTCATCATATTTTTCTGAAGCGTTTCCACTAGTTTTTTTTTAGGCAAAATTACCTTTAGATCATTATTTTCAGACTCATTTCATGGAGAGATGACTACCTTTGTTTAATTTTACTTTTCTGATATATTGTCTTTGGTCTTGCTACGTAAAATCCAAAGATAATGAAGGGTAAAGCCTTTGATTCAAGTTGTCAGGACCATTATTGGAACGACTGGAAGTCGCGTCCATCAAAGGGTCGTCAGTCAACCATTACTCGCTGTTAAAGTTGAACGTCGAACTCGGTCTGACAATTCAGCCACGTGAAATTTGGAACGCCCGACCTCTCTTCCTTCCATAGTGGAACACCAGGAGTTCATTTACAAATACACCCGGTAAATGAAAGTGGTAGGTAAATTAAATATTCTAAAGAAAATGTTATTATTCACAGGAAAATGTAGCCAACACTGCCGACTTGAAACCGGCCATGTGCTTCCTTGATGTCTTCAGCCGGTCGAGTATATATAGTTGTCATAATAGCGAATCCTCATCCCTCCGTCCTGCTGAGATTGGGCTGCAACCATTTTCAGAAGCCTTTTAATGAAAATCTAGATTAGGCTAACGCTTCAGTATTTGTTGGACCTTGAAACCGCGTTTGTGAACGGCCTCAAAATGGCGTAGGTTAGTCTGACATGAGGTTATTGAAGTTGACAGGCAAGGGTCCAAATATATTCCTAACCTAGGGTAGACTATTTTAGAATACTTTAATAATCATAAAGTTTACCTTACATGTCTGGTTACCTTGAGAATGTAAAATGGTGTTTAAACAGGAGGCCTACTGGTTGGGCATGGTGACAAGCCAAGCCTTAAAGACATGAGCTCAGAAATTATATAAACCACACCATATAGATAAGTAGGCCTAACCTATAGGCAAGGGTTCTGTATCTTTCTAGCCTAGGCTTTGGCTGTTAACCTTTAGGCCAGTCCATTGACACAATATACTAGTATACTATGCTTTGGATAATGCTCGTTCAGTATGTAAATATATAATTTACATTAATCTATTGACCAACTTGGTGTTTAGTGCCTGGTATTTTTTACTCTACTATTATTGCATTTAGAAATATAATTTTCCCATGTTTTAATATCTGCTTTGAACATTTCAGGCATAATTTTCATCAAGTGGATACTTGCAAATAGTGGACCCCACCCTTTTAGCCCGTCCTACAATTTGGGGGCCACAGTGTGGCGGCAGGGTTTTTGTGTTGGGGAATTATATTAAATGATTTACAAGGACATTAATTCCATTGATAGTCTTGATTAGAGTAATCTGGGTATTTGTAATGTTTTCAAAATAATATGCTCTAGAACAAGGCCCTCGTACCCTAGGCTAGGTTAGTTGTGGTTGGGAAGATCATTTGCTAACAAAAAGATCAGAAACATTCAGAGCGCACATTTATGCAAAGGCAAATGACATTTTCAAGTCCAAAATTTGTGTAAATTAAAATTTTATTGATATTACATATACTGTACAGTGCCAACTTAACCAACTTAGGTATTGATGTTTTATTTGAACTTGTGAGACCAAGTCATGATTAGACAATTGTTGGGTAATTATGAAGAGGAGTAACATACTGCTGTTTCATCTTTGGGTTCCTTGAAATTCATAAATGTTTCATAAAATGTCCTTGTGTCAATTTTAATATATTTATGCTAGTTTGCCCAATACCCTATCTCAAACATTGGCAGTTAGGCCAGAGTAAGATGATGCCAAGATGCTTGAATGGCGTATCAGCAGTAGTGATCCCTTGAATGCAATATTTCGGTTTCAGATTTTGTGTGATATGTTTAAAGTGGATCTTGAGTTAGCCTTGTTTGGTTTCCAATCAAGTTAGCTTGAGCTATTGCTGTGATTAGTTGGTTCTTTTGCAATGTTGGACTATTATTTTTTCATTTAAGAAATTTTCATCAAATGATAGTCCTGTAGTTTGTACTTTTTATCACAGTATTAACATTACATAGTTGTATAATTAGAACAAAAGTCACTTTAATGTTTATGCTATTAACAGTACATTGTTCTGTAATCAGAACAAAAGTCACATAAATGTTAACATCAATTAGGTTGTACCCATTGAGATAATAGTTTATTATGGAAATCAAATTGGCATGCAGGAAGGCTTGAGAGGTTTTTGGTTTATCAGAACTTGAGTCAGTGATGTGCAAGGTATGCTATTCAGATGGTGGTGGTCATCAAGCCAGGGTAGTTTTGTACCAAATTAAGGCCATGAATTGATGAAAATTTTCCCTAGCACCCACTGACAATTATACATCCTCCTCAGAAGCAAGATTGAGCATAGGTTGCTGAAGAGAGGCTTTGGATAATGTTCAAGTTAATATTTAATGGGCTTGTTTTGATACTAATCATTTACATAGTGTGTTTATATATCTATTACAGTACGCATGTCATTTTTCCTTTAGTTCAAATCGGTTTATATAGTACTGCTGGTTCAGACAATAGCAATGGGTATGGTGGATGTTGCATGTCAAATTAATGAGCTTGCACTCATGCGGTCCTGGTCATTTCGGCCGTAAGTCACTGTAGGCCGTAACATCCAAAACAATGTAAGACGTTATGTTTATCATATTTACCATTATTATTTCATGTTTTACGTACATCCCCAGGGGCTGGTACTAAACACGGCGCCCATCTTGCACGTAAACGTGCTTACGGCCGAAATGACCCGAATGCCACTCATGTTCCCCATGTATGGGTGTTAAAATGAATATTGAAACCATAACTTTAGATGCAAATGAATATTGAAACCATAACTTTAGATGCAGAATGAACATGGATTAGTGGTTTTGACAGTTTCTTTTATTACAGGTTGTTGTTCCAAGTAAGATGGTATCGCCATAGATGAAGATTCTCGAGACAAATTTATGAAATCCAAACTTGCAGTTACTGCCAACAGCTGAGAAGAACTAGTGTTTTTTCAAGATTTGATCATTATTGTTATTTTATTTTTTATTTTTTTATCCATACAGTTCAGTGTGTCCAGACTATAACCATTTTTACAGACTTGTGAATTGACTTCGATATTTGATATAAAAGGATTGAAATCATATTCTCAAAGGTAGGAAGATATTTACTACTGTGGGTCATGTCTCGATTTTTATTTCATTGCAGCCCCTTTTGGGGGTAGCGCTGTCAGTGCACGTCACGCAGAGCACTGCAACCCCTTTCATTCCTTTTACTGTACTCTGTTCGTATTCTCTTCCATCTTACTTTCTACCTTCTCCCAATATTTTTTTAATTGTACAACTGCTGGGTTTTCCTGTTACATCTTTCAGACCTTTTTATTGTCAGTTTCCGCTTCAGCACTGAATGACCTCGTCGGTCCCAGTGCTTGGCCTTTGGCCTAAATTCTGTACTCTGTTTCGTTGCAGTGCTTATGTTCGATATTTTTTTATTTTTTGCAAGTATTCCTCTGTGCTTTTATTAACATTATTGCTTATATTTGGTCACACTGAACTTAACCCTTGTCCAGGAATAGATCATGAACTGTTGATTCCAGGTTTAAGAAGCCCATTTTACTCTAGCACGATGCCATTCCAACAGCCTGTCGAATGGGTTTACATTAGAGGGGATTTCTCTGCACATGGTTAAAGCCTGTGGTGGACCTATAAATCTTTGTTTTTTACTAGCAGTAGGAACCCATTTTTTTACTGTGTTTAGGGCTGCTTTTCGGAGCTGACTCTGGGGCTCATTTCGTTTTTGTAGGCCATTACAATGCTCATCACACTGAGTGGCTGTACTCGGTAACTGCCACGGGTAATCATGTGTTGGACCTCCCCCATCTCAGGTTGAGATGTTAAAGAAATTCTGTGGTATGGATTAGGATTGCCAGCAGGCTCATCCCATCATATTTTGATTAAGGTAAATGTGGATGCAGATTAGGTTATCCTGATGTTAGCGTTTCAAAAAATGGTATAATTGAAATCCCAGGCCAGTTGGGATGGTATTAATACCATGATGTTATGGAGTTCAGAATGAAATTAAAAGTCAAAGTGTTGTTTAAATGATCATCTTAGCACTGTTATTCAGAGAAGAATTTCTTTAAAAGCCATGGAGTAATTCTGCATGTAAGTTTGCTTACCAAGAAAAACAAGAAGCATATTATTTATCTATCAGAATTTTTTTGGTGTAATTTCATTTGGCTTGAAAGTCGAGTACAGGTTGTAAGAGCTGAGAGGGTGTGAGGCAGATTTTCCTTTCCAGTGGTGATGACTATAGTTGGTGGTCTGTCCTTTCATCACTCTTTGTAGTCCATTCTTACATGTATCCCCTTGTATGAGCTTGACAAAATTCCTGCACATTGTCCTAAACAGAAGGCAGAACTTTTGGCTCAAGTCCTTGTAACTGAAGTGTGGGGAGTTCTTGGTGTTGCGTTAGTCATGTTTT
Organism: Macrobrachium rosenbergii; assembly: GCF_040412425.1. Classification (NCBI taxonomy): domain Eukaryota; kingdom Metazoa; phylum Arthropoda; class Malacostraca; order Decapoda; family Palaemonidae; genus Macrobrachium; species Macrobrachium rosenbergii. Next base: position 74,733,536 of record NC_089750.1, read on the forward strand.
TCGGTGCCTAATCCGTGTTCACTTGCATTCAGATCTAGAAAAGTCAAAACTGCTTGTGGCGCTGTACTTGAATCCATCCTCACCATACCCCTCTGAATATAGGCTGATTTCAATCAGTCCTGTTTCATCTGAGGTTTTTAAGGAGCTACTGTTCATGGACGTTTGGCATTTTCTGTACTAGTAACGTAGCTAAGTCAGGAGAACAAACTGATTGCATATGCAGGTGATGCTACTCATATAGCTGCAGTTTGTTTCTCCATATGTGTAGTGTATGGTTGCAGAATCATTGAACAGAGATCTGGCTGGTATTCATGAATAGAGTAGGCTTCGAGGCATGAAACTTGACTGTTCTAAAGGTATGATGGTCAATCCAGAACGCTTTTGCCTTTGTACCTTGACTTAAATTTAAGTGGTACGGTTTGAAATGTCAGTGAATCTAAGACTCGGGTATCAGGTATAACTTCATAAATTGGCTTTTAGAAGTGCAATTTGGCTTCCCCAGTATCTTGTAATGTATTTAAATGGTTCATGATGAAATTAAGTTTTAACTGTAGTAACAGTTTTCTTCCTTGGACTACTGTGGTCTTGGGGTGCTGACTCTCATCTCCAACTCTTGAATTGAGTTAAACATTAGTCAATTTTGTTTTGCCAACTGGTAATGTTGACATATTGCATAAACATAGTGAATTCGTTGTTTGTTGAATGAAATGTTTGTGATGAGCATCCTTAGCACTTTATGTAGCGGTTTTTGCTTGCAACATTAGGGAAGCAGCTCTACAACCATTGTGTCGATTTCTGGTATCAGAGTGTACTACTACAATGCTGGGAATTTTATTTGGCTACAACTAAAATGTGGAACAGTTTACCTAATGTGGAAGTTTACCTACTGCAGTTGTGGAGTCTGATAATCTCCAAATGTTCAGTCTAAGAGCAGAATTCACTCACTTTCTGACATCTCCAGAATTCAGTTGTATTGATTTCGTCTTATTCACTCATATTTATTTATCGCCTGTCCTTTAATTTTTATTCTCATTGCAGGCTGATTTTCCTTTGGAGCACTCTTGGGTTTATAGTCTGTTGATTCTGTCCATAAAGATTTTCAACTGAAGCTTATAAGAACATGAAACATAATTCCCCTTTGGTTGTTTGGTGACTGTCTAGTTTGGCTTTTGGTCCTGAAAGTTTTATGTACAGCAAAACTAATTTCTAATTGTTCCAAATTAATCTCTTAAGAGATAGTTCAGACTGTCCAGTCAGGTTGTCCATTTAAAAAAAACCTGTGGATTAGTCTTTAAATTGTAGAATTTAGAATGATTGCATAAATTTCTAATAGTTATACTAGCCTAGTTTTCTTTTTTATTGGTGAACGTATTAACTGTAATAAACCTTATAATGGGTAGGAAGTCATTAAGAGTGTGAAGGGCAATAATAATTGTATTGCCCTTTTTGATGAAATCTTTATGCTTTGTTGTATATTGAATATTTAAATTTTCATGATTATCCATGTAAGAAAACAATGTACTGTTACAGTTTAGAAAAATGTTAGTACTACTCTGTAATGGGTTATTGTTTATAGATTAATGATAGCACTACGTAAAAAACTTACTGCAATATTTCGTATGGCATGTGTATTGAAAAGTAAAACCAAAGAAAAAATTAGTAATCTTTTATTTTCCACAAAGCATATTTTTCAGGAAGGTAAAGTTAAAAATTTTTTCAACTTTTTCTAATACATTAGTGTTCCCCCAAAAAGGGGTTGACCTTAAAGAACTAGTATAATGGCACTTGAGACCCCTTACCACTGCCCTACTTACGGGAGAACTCTTGAGAGTCTCGACTCTTATAACAAGTACAATGTGTCTTCCCTGAATGTTAATGGTATTTAGCAACAATTTGCTTACTGGAAGCATTTTATTAAGACATCTAGTTTACTATTAACTGAAATTGGATCTCTTAAAAAGCTTCATTTTAGTCTAAGAGTACAGTAGCTTGAATATATGCAGCTAATGATTTTTGCCTACTGATAACTATTTGTCTATTGGAATTCTGAAAAGGGCTCGAACTTTCACAGTGCCAGAGATGTCTTGGGCTCAGAAGAACTTGAGAAAATTAGCCTTGCTTGTATTTTCTCCAACTGCCATTTTCTGAGTGTTAGGATTCCAGTCGTACCAGTGAAGTTCCATACAGCCAGCTCCATGGAGTGGTGGCACTAGGACTTTCTTTCCAGTTTTAACAAACTACACCTGGAAGAGACCTTCAGCTTTAGACTCATGACAAAAGAGATGTTACAAATTACAATATGAATTTCATTTTGACACAACCCTGGGACCATGAGTAAACCTTGTATGATTATGTTCAAGAATGTGAAAAATACCTTTTCAATAAATTAATGAAATAGCTTTGTTTCACAAGTTCTTCTGGCTCCTTTATGAACTACATCATGTGACAAATAACTCTATGGGAGTAATAAATTTTCATGACCAAAGTACCATTCTTATAACTTGCTCAAATTCCTGTATTAAACAACAATAATTATCAATTCAGCTGACTTGTTTCCTGCACCTTTACACTTCTTCCTGAATAAAACAGTAACACTTCTCTATAAGCTCCCCCTCAACCTGCCTTCTTAGAGAACAGATTAAAAAGAAAAAAAAAAAAAAAAAAAAAAATTACAAGTTGTGTATTTGTCCACCTGCTTCCCAAACTTAACTGAGCTGTATGTGGTAGATTTTAAAACTATTGGCAGCTATTTCTTTCTGGCAACCCTAGAAGGGGAGTTAGTGGGTGAGTGCGTTTTATCTGGATTTTATCTGGATTTGGGATTCGTGGGGTTAGGTAGGTTTTGAGCACGCTCTCAGGATGTGTCAGTTTATCTAATTAGGCTAGTTGTGAAATTAGTTGTGTGGCCATTCTTCCATCGTAATTTGGTAAGAGATTACACTACATACCTAAAAACATTCCTCTCCCTCTCTCTCACAAAAACAATCATTCCCACCATTGCCAAAAATGATACCAATCTCTGATGATATATTTTTTTTTGAGGTCAACTGAACCAAAAACTAATGTATTACGTATATAGTCATCCAAAGCCTATCGCATAACTATGGAATTCTACTCCCACTTCTGCTTTCCTAACTTTTGCAACACTCCTTAACCCTTCGAGAGGCAGATCTAGCACTTTAAGTCCGGTTAGACTACAAAAAAAATTATCTTGACTTTAAAAAATAAAAAAAAAAATCATTCAATTCTACGGCCTACAAATACTTATGTAAATGAAATACATCACTTTTTTAAATATCTGCTCATGCAAGTCAAATATAAATGCAATAAGGTTACCTCACTAAAACATCCAAAACTCTTTGGTAATGCACTACTAATGTCACTTTTACTGACAATAAACCTTCATATTTGCAAACATACAATATTCTTATCCCAAACTTACCAATACCTAAACTTGCTTTGATAAAATATGTAACATATTTTAATAAAGATTACTTTCTAATGTATTCATTCATAAAACACACACTTTCTCACAGGCGCAGAATTAGAGGCCAAAAGCATACCTAAACTTGTGTCAAAAGAAATTTTCCATGAAGCAAAGTTAAGTAACTTAAGCCATTAAAAAAGTTCTCTTCAACAATATTTTCAGTACAGGATTTTAGATCCTTTGGATATACAATACATAAATTAAAAGTTGTACTATAACACAAGAATGGCCAAATTCATTTACTATACAAGAATTTTAAGTTAGCATTATTATACGTGAGCACTTAATAGCACATTTAGGTCCCATCAACAAAGCACAGGTTTTGTTCTACAAAAAAATCTTGTAGTTATCACATACTAAAAATGGCGATAAGTAGCAGGTCTGCACATTAAATTCATACCCTGAAACTGCCATGTTAACATTTGCAAACTTTTAACCTATACAAAATTTTTGGTCAGATGTATGCAAATTTCTACCTAAAAAATATAATGTTAAGTTCTGGAACAAAATCGGAAAGGTCCATAAACACAAACCTATCAACTACACTGATGCTGTATCACTTGGCTAGACAAAATACCCACGGAAAAACCCACCAATAACCTTTTATCAAATGACAGCTTTCACCCTCTTAAATGATAAGGCTGTAAAAGAAGGAACACTGGCAGAGAGTCAGATATTCAGTCTCAAGCACCAAGCGCTGTATACAGCTCGCTAACTGACTTCTTAATGAATCTCAAGATCCTCTTCCATCTACCTACTTTAATCCTCTCTCTGGAGGATTCCCTAGAAAGTCCTGAAGCAGGACAGTTAGGGTAAACAGGTTGGAGAGAGGTTGTTTCACAAGGTAAGAAGTTTGGACTGCAGAGAAACCCCCCGAGCATTATTCATCAGCAGATATAGATCTGCAAACCAACCTTGCTCGGTCCTAAATGACACTACTAAAATTATGGCTACTTACCCAAGACTACGTAATACTGTAACTTCATTGTTCAACTCACTCATCAAGCTGGCATAAGGAAATGCATAACCATCTAGGCCAATGCGGCACAAAAATAATTCAACCTGTCTGATTTCAAACTCAACACTTTAAAAGTACAGACTATCACACTGGGAGGGTGTTATTGACAGATGTTCCATACAGCTTCAATATAGGTAGATCCCATATCGGATAAATTTCCTTGCATTTACGCAGATGTGAGAACCAAACCCTCAAACAAGAATACTGTATTTTGCTAAGAGGAGTCAACAGGACTGTACCACTAGCCCACGATGACAAAACGAACTGCAGAAACCCCTTTAGAGCTGTACAGGAATTTTAATGGTTATACAAACACCTTAATTAAAATTCCCCATAGAGCCATGGTTGATGAGATTTCAATATCATCAATTTTCTCCCAATGAACCAACTTTGCAAGACCTTTGAAACTTTACTGATTATCATCCACTCCAATAAATCCTCTTCAGGTGACTATATTTTCCAGTCATACAAGTATAAACCTCTACAGATGAACACCTCTTAAATATGAGCTAACAATACCCTAGCTAGGATACTAACCAGGTCTCTACACCAATGGAGATCCCGTATCCTCTGGAAATGCACTGTACATATACAATACTTCTTGATGCTTTGATACCTTCATGATAAGCAGGAAAAACTGGTAAGCAGCAAAGACCCTACACCTGATTATTGTATTCAAGATATCCCACAGTCAACACTAATTCCGTAAACTGTGCTGCTGTAATTTCTAGATAAACATAAACTGTACTTTGTATTTATCACGCAATCTGCGAGCAAAACTTTGAAATAACCTAGTCAAGCAATAAGGCATCAAGACACTGTAAATGGTCTGCTTGTCATATGAACACACAATCTTTAAAATAACTTAAAACGAAAAATATTCCATTGTGCTTCACAAAATGTCAACTAAATAACCACAATGTCTCATTAACTACAAGCACTTACATGTACATACCTGTATTAAAAACTGATTTTTGTAACTAAATCAAAAGCCTGGCCACTGCTGCAATGCAGTACAGTACTAAACCCTACCAGATTTGTTAACAGGCTTGAAAAAGAAGCATAATTCTTATTTCTCTGGTTCAAAACGAGGAGCACTGAGGCTGAAAAAGACAACCTATGACAGAAAAATTTTTCAAGGACAAAATGTTCATAGTAGATTCAATAAAGGTAACTTTAGAGATAATATAAAATCTTAACATAAATAGACCTTTTTCAACTGGATTCACTTTGTAACTAACATTGTACAGTAACAGAATTTGAAATACGAACCTCAGACAACTAAATTTTATTAATTTTTCCTTTACACAAGAAAGATTTAAAAGTAAAAAATGTCAATGAAAATCTAAAATCAAACTTACAAACTAGGATCTTTCAATATAAACTCATAAGACTTAATTATGTGCCATCTTAGTAAACCTAAAATTGAACTGAAATGTCGCTTAAAACCCATATAACCAAATACGGTATTACATAACTACTTCAAAAGAAAGTATTCTGTAACTTCTGACTCTAAACAAAACTTTTTTGTAAATACTGTAGGTGCCTTTCATGAAATAATTCTTTTTCTTTAGAGCTGCATCTGCTACAAGTCATATGAGGACCAGTATCGAAAGAGGCTAAATAATGGAGGCAAGGGTTGTTACCTACCCCAGGGCATCTTCTCTGAAGCAAACCCTTCTTAGATGAATCGGGCGTTCGCATCTCTAATGCACAACAGACAGATAAACACAAAGGAAAAAAAACAGAACACCAAGGTGTAGATAGGGCAGGAAGTGGTAATAAACCAGCTTCTATGCAATACAGGGCAGTGCAATCCTTGTGTGGAAGACAGTCAAGAGATGACTGGTGCTTCACGCGACACAAGAGGGGGAAGAGAGGTCAGACTCCACCTACTCTCTCCCCATTGGCTACCACCCTGCTGTTACCAACCCTTGTTCTATTTTTAACCAGACCCACCTAGCGCTTAAGAGATTTTCCCCCATGTAAAGACCGGGTTTGTACCATATATGAAAAAAGTTCTTTTTATGGACAGAATGAAAAAGACATTCTGAGAAATCAACATAACTTAAAGAAAGATAATCTAAAAGCAATCTAAAGGAATACATACTTTCAGGCTTATATACATACACTGGACCTAAAAACATTGATGAAACCCACAGGTCCACAATATATACAAAAAGTAATTTTAGTATATCCTTCCTTTCATCTACGCTGCCGGAAGATTCCAACTTCATGGCTAACAATGATCTGTAAAGGACAAGGAAAGTCTTGAGCACTGTCAATATATATAAAGATTTCATAAATTAATGTCATATGAAAAGACTCAGTAAAACATAGCATAACTATTCTTTAACACATTCTGTTAGTGATGGTGATGAAAAAAACAGCTACGTAACTCAGTTACCCATACTGACCTAAATTCTTAACTCTCGCTAAGTGCTTTGTTCTTGTAAATAAAAACTGCACCTTATCTACCCTCGACTGAGAACACAGTAATTGAACAAACAGAGTATGTTGAAGATTCTGGTAAAATGAAAATCTATGACTGACTATGGTTAAACTATTTCACAATAACCATTGGAGTGATAGTAGCATTAAGGAAATAGCTTTCCACCTCCATCAAAAGTCAATATTACAGACTTTTGATTTATATGTACCGCAATGCTATGGATTATTTTCTGTAACTGGGGGGAGATATTTTGTCTAGTTAAATTATTTCTTACAACTTATCAACTGAATTATCCAGGCACATGTCTTATAGATTACGAGTCAAATCTAGACAATACTATCCCCACAGAAACCTACATTCATTTTACAGTGTGCCGCCTCATGGCCGCAGCATCCCTTTAACCCCAGCTGCCTTGTGACTTTTACTTTTATCTACTCTCAAAAGAACATTAACTAGCTATACTTTTCCATCAGGGTTGTTGAACAAAATTTGGAAGTCATCTAAAAACATTTGTGGTTAGAGCTGCATTGACTGAACATAACTTTTCTTGAAGGAAACCTTCTTGTGGTCACTAGGTTTAACGCAACCTTCACATGTAGGCGTCAGGTTTTTATTGTGACTAATACCAGAAAAGTAAAGAATAAGTAGCAAAACATAATGACAATAACCAATAATAATATTAACTGAATATTGATACAGGTATTACAAAGAAGCTAAAAAAAGAATTTACACTCCATTCATTGCACTTAATTTTACACTAGAAAAAATCTACAAAACATACACCATCTGACTTGCATGGGAAGAGACAAAAGTGTTAATGAGCACATGATAAAATGACAAATGTCCCTCAACAACAAACAGTTCAACTCCTCACCCGAGGTCAAATAATAACATACTATTAGATCACCTCAAAGATTAAATATGCTCCTATCAATAAGACCTAGATCAATATTCAATATTGAAACAAAAGTTATAGCCACATAAAAATTGAACTTGGAAACTTTGTTTGATAGACCAAAGGTCAATCCTGTTTAATACCTATCTAAATATAAAAACTCAAATACAGTACTGTACTATTAAAAAGATGGAAATTACTTCCAGAACTGACTTGGCCAACTCGAGTATTTTCTTCTACTTCAATGCTCCTCTGATTCCTACATGACACAGCATAAAGTGATTCAATCTGTCAGTGGATAAAACCCAAGAAAGCCACTCGCATCAGTAATCTGCAAAACAGACCATAGTACTATACCTTCCAAGTATCTCACTCCTGTGTTCCTAAACTGAGGCTGTCCATCCACAATAAGACCTGAGTTGAATCTTTTTCCTTTTGATTTCTTGTCTGTACATCTGCATACTCCAAGGACTTTTACCTTTCAGAAAAAACATCTTCAAGAGGTGGTTTCCTTTTTCCCAACAATGGCAATTATGACTTCGATCAGTACTAAAAGACATCCTGTAAATCATATTTCAGCAGATTACTTGTGCTACTATCTTTACCACACTGCTTCAAGAGGGGATTTGTGTCAGTCGCTCAGATACGAGTCAGTCAGTAACCTCATTCTGATGAGGCATCACAATATCACACTATCCAGAAACCAAGTCCTTCATTTTATTCACTAAAACAACTTTATAGTGGTCCTCTTGACAAAGCATTCTTTGCTGATATATACAGTAATCCATGAATTCTTGAGCCTGTAAAATTAAAACAGGTTAATTCTGGTGACTGGACTTTAAGCACCTTAATTCAGTTAAGCAAAGCATACATTGGCTACTTGGTCTTAACAAACTTGCTTGTATGAGCCTTACATACAACCCAATCTTGGTCCCTGCTTGGGATAAGCTAGTCTAACCTAGTCAGTCTAAACAAATTACAAAAAATAAGAACTACCCACACAATGATAGAACAAATGTGGAATATTACAAAAGATAAAATGAACAACAGAGACTGCAAAATGGACAACCTGAAGCTTACTTTTGTTTACATCCGACATGATAAACAGAGCATCCACATTCTCATTAATCATACTAATATGCGTGAAACAGGTTTTTGGATTTGGGCGGGGGTAAAGAAAACTGGTGAAAACAAGGATATGGTTAAACATAACCTTCACTGCCTTACCTAACATGAGATGACACATCTTGCCTAACCAGGGGTAGGGGCTTTTGGGTCCCACCAAGCCCCCATTTATCCCAGCCTTAATGTTATGGTTTCTCCCCCAAGTAATGGGTCAACCAAATATTTCTAACAGAAATTATCAAGCTCACCAAAGTCACACCAAAACTAGTGAAAACTAGCATATCAGTGAACTCATATTTCACCAGATTTAGATTTAGAAATCTTAGCAAGAACAGATATTTAAAAAAACTGTCCAATTTTTTGCTATTACTAATTTCTGAATACTAGCCTAGCCCTTGAACAAAAGAGGGATCTGACGTAGATGGAGGTCACTTGGTCTGGCCTAGGCTACCCCTTAACTGCAGTAGGCATTCAAGACGGAATACGACCCGCTAAAACTTTAGGCTACTACCACGGCCTGCTTCCTGCCTGTCGCCGACCAGAATCTTCACAGCCGTTTGTTTATGCTTATGACTTTGCTTTTGTTTATATTTACCGCCTTCGGTTATGTTTTAACATTCATCCCCAAGGGGGTGGTACTATACACAGGGTCCGTTTTGCACGTAAACTTGAAGTTACCAAACCAGAGGGGCACAATAGTAGTCTTCAGTTTTACCTATGACCTAACCAACCCTACCTTTACCTTACCTAGCTTTGCACATCATGCCCTTACCTAGCCAGGAAAGCATCACTCCCCCATGGACAACCCCAAAGTAAGTTGTGATCCTTCCATCTGCATCCTACATCCTACCCAAAAATTTTAATGACCAGAAGTTGGTTGTAGAGTCTGGGCTAAGGTTAACAATCAAATTATACAGCAGTGTACTAGGTTAACCTATAGGCTACTGTCTACACCTGGAAGAAGTAGGGCTATTATGTTCCACCCAGGCTCAGTCAAGTTAAAACTGGTTAATTCTGTTAAATTTAAGGCTTCACAGCACTTGGACACTGCTAACAACAACCGATATTAGCTACTAGCCTAGACATCCATGTTTGTTGGGCCTGCCTTGCCTAGTCAGTCTAAACAAATAACGCAAACAAAAACTATCTATCAATAAACAAAACACACAAAAACCATCTACCAACACAGGCTATAATGATGCAACAAATATGAATAACAAAAATACAAACGAAACAGACGAAAAGGGAACATTAACCTATAAATAGATCTTACCTGTCTAACGGGACCAGCTGACAATCTTTGCTTACTTCTGACACGTTGTAATGAGCGATTGAGCATCTATATTCTTCCTCTTTCATTTGACTAACTTGTGCTACGTTTTATTAATCTAAAATAATTTACAATTAACCGAAGCAGTCTATTTCAACCTCAAAAACGATAAATTTCCTAATAGTGTTCCACTATAAATCTAAATATTAATAACAACATATTCATAAATATATCACGCTCAGTGCCTATGAAGAGATTAATATATTCCATTCAATATTCGAAAGCTCTGAGGGCTTTAGCGAGATTTTTTTTTGGTTAAAATATTGTCTCGGGATAATAAAAGTAAACAAATTTCTGAATGGGAAACAAAAAGAAAAGAGTAACATTCAAATGTAAAAAGAAAGAAAAAGCCTGATTGTACCAAATCGATATTCCAAAAAGCTTCCATTCCAGTAATGTTGCACTATGCATTCACAAATATTACTTTAAAATATTTTTTTCTTGTCTATTTAATGGTTTAAGCATTTTGCGTATTTTGTAAAAGTTTTTTATTTTTTAACGAATGCATAAAGCTGCCGCTCTGGACATCTACCAGCTGACAATGCAGAGTAACTATAAGAAATATATAAAATATTAAATTATAACTGACAACTACTTTCTGTACAAAAACGATATTGCCTTCGATTTTACGTCAGATGCACTGGTTTTTATGAAAATTATATAATATATAAGTTTTAAAATAAAACATTTTCCTTTTATACTAAACTTCGTTACATTTTATCACAAAAGCTTTAAACATGCAAAATGTATACACACTCATTAGTAACTTCTGTATCTCAACCCTCATAAAATAACTATTGTCTAATCTATCAAATTCCATAGAGAAAAACTGATCATTGGCAAAGTTACTAGAGGTTATAACACAGTTATATTAATTAATGCAATTTATAAATAACGATGTTCTCTTACCAAAGAATCATGAATTTTGAACGTATTTTTTCTGTCTTGAGTGAATTACCTAACAGTTGAATTCTAAATTTGACATGGCAAACTCCTATATAAACAGTCATATATCGTTAAATAGGTAATGCAGTGACCTTGTATTGAATAGAAGTGAATCTTTCTAAATATTTAGAACTATTGGAGATATATTTTACAAATTGAGAGTTTATTATTCTTATCTTAGGCATTCTTCCCTTCTCAAAACCTTTCTGCTTCTGCTATTCAGCAGGTAGCCTACTTATACCATAGCACCATTGTCCTTATTCGCAATGAACATTTGTGAAACGTAAATCAATTTTTGTTCAGATATTAAATTAGGAATTGGTTACTTTGTACAAGTAAATAACCTTGTTTACTGGAAAACCATGAATTAAGAGGCTTCATGTTCATCAGGATTTGGTAAAGACAAAGCAGACGAATTCCTGAAATTGAAAATTCGAAAATATTTAAATATTAACAATGGAATAATGCGGGCAGCCGTCCTTGGGCATAATATCAGATGATGTTTTCAGCTTAAAATTATTACACTGATGCAGTGTGTTCTAGCTAATTTGTTTCATATGCTAAATATTGCAAATTGTGGCATAGAGTTTATCAAGTACCAGTTTTGAAGAAGGAATAAATGCTTCAAGAGCCAAAAATTCTGAAACCAGAGAGAGAGAGAGAGAGAATCTAATGTTAAGTGTACACTATAGAGTAAAATCTAACTAGACTTAGCTTATTTTAGCGAGACTACTCTAGAAATCTCTACACCACAGCAAACTCTACTCACTCTAGAGCTTCCATAAAGTGGTGATGGATTAGATCTAGAGACTGCTCTACTGCCTGTGAAGGCTATGTATTTTCAACCACAAATTAAGCAGAACATGCTGATAAGAAATGTATTTATGTTGATATCTGCCCATTTCTGTATATATATATATATATATATATATATATATATATATATATATAAATAATATATATACACATGTATATATATATATATATATATATATATATATATATATATATATATATATATATATATATATATAAATAATATATATACACATGTATATATATATATATATATATATATATATATATATATATATATATATATATATATATATATATATATATATATATATATATATATATATATATATATATATATATATATATATAGAAATCATCAACACACAATCACGTGTGGAACAGAAATAAATTTCTGACTCACGTCAGAAATTTATTTCTGTTCCACACGTGATTGTGTGTTGATGATTTCTATCTTATTCACTCAGAAGGGATAATTCGAATGAAATGTTGTCTATTGGGTCATTGCTGAGTCGGGAAGTTGGGGAAAACTCGCTGGTATGCAAGCAGTTAGCTTGCCCAGGTAATTCCTTGGGTGCAGTTGCTCTCAGGTTCCAACTTCTTTTAGACTTGTATGGCCCAGTGGGTAACGCCCTTGCTTTCCACCTGAGAGACCTGGGTTCGATCCCGACGTGAGTCAGAAATTTATATATATATATATATATATATATATATATATATATATATATATATATATATATATATATATATATATATATATATAGCATTAAACATGACTATTTTAATATTCATTTTCTCCTCAATCTCTCAGACATCTCTCCAAGTTAGATATGAATGTTTTTTTATTGTATGTAAGGATATATATGATTCAAGTGTATGACCAAAACACATTGTCTAATTACCATGTTTGTACTGGTTGTTCCGTGTGGTATAGCATTTAGTTTTCACCATCATGACACATATACACTGGCAGATTACCCAGTAGGATAACTAGGCTAAGCGTAAGGGCCCCCAAACTTTGGGGATCCCCGTGGCCCCGAACTAGCCATATTACAAATTGTATAACTGCAGAAAAAGTGGTAGACCAGGAGAGGAACCAGAGGCCAATTTTCTGAAAATTTTCATTGCCGGGGTGTCTGTCAGCTGTAGTGCTATTCCTGCTGTTATGCAGACCTTGGATGTTGCCATTTCGAGCTTAGTTTTGATCTGATTTTGGCTGGCTATAGTGGCTACTGAGAAACCTTTACATTTGCGACATTTGGTTATGTGCGTCATATAAGATTAGGTTAATCTGCAAAGTACTGTGTGCTCTCAAAGTAAGCATAATTAACCTAATGTTAATTATAGTATATTGCTCCAATTTCCTCAAAATTGCTTTGCATATAGATTCAGAATACTCCTGAATTGCTCATATTTAAAAAAACCAGCCGATTGTCTCAATTCGCTCATCTGACAAGGCCCCTCCTGCATCCTTAGCCTAAGGGCCCCAGAGGATCTTAATCTGGCAATGATATATTTTTTTATTTATCTTTTTTCACTGTCCATTTGATAACACAGATTGGGCCAATTTCTTGTGATTCCAAACTCAATAACTTTTACCATCTACTTTTTTATGACACTTGTTTTCTTTGCTCTATAATGACGTTCATATAACGACACCTTCTACAGTTTGGAGATCCTTCCAGATTGGTGTATTGAAAGTGTTGTTTAAGCACTGTTTCAATGTACGACTTACTAAATGACATGTTGAAGGCAGCACTCTACATAGACAGGACATCTATGTAAATGAATGAATAAAATCACCTATAGGTGAGCTTTCTTGAAGAGAGCTCAGCACCACTTGTACACTGAAACTACCCAAGTGACAACTGAGAGTAATTCTACCTAAGAGTGCTCCCACTTCTGTTTACATTATCTAGAGCACTTTACCTAGAACAAATCTAGTTAAACATCCAGTGTACACATCCCATTATATTTTTTGTTGATAGGAATTTGTAAAAAATTATAGTGTTTTCAAAGTTACATTTTTTTTTAATTCTTATAATTTTGAAGACATTCCCTAAACTGTTGGTAGTGAACATGGTTTCCAAGGCAGGTGATCACATAACATGCATCAGGAAAATCTCTTTTGTCGCTTCTTTAAGAAACATGCCCGTATACACAAAAGTTTTTCATTCCTGATTTTCTCATGACATTTTATGGGCTTCAGAGAATCACGTCACATGTCCTGTTTACCATCACAAAATGACAGCAAAGTATAACATGCAAATTATTACAAAACACAAATATATTGTATATTTATACAATTTGGAGGTAAATGTACAATAACCCCAATAAAATAATGTTGTAGGTATAATTCTTAAGCAAAGTAGGAATATACCCAAGGTTCTGCAATAAATTTTGGTATCAGCACCATTTACCAAATGACTGCTGGAAAGCCTCAGTGGCAATCACTTTGAAACCCAAAGATTCAATGCGTTCCACAATTCTGTCAGGGATAAAGAAAAACAACATAGTATTTTAAATACTTTATTTCAAGAAATGCTATCATATAAAACTTTACCCTCTTCATAACGATAAACTACAGCTAGCAAGGCAAAATCATCTCTCAATATTCACTCTCCTTTAAGTCAGAGAAAAATTCCTGACAGAATCTAAAAACAATACAAAACCAGTTTTAAAAGAGCATGTGTATACTGTATATGGGTCTTCATACAAAATATTACAATAAAAAAAGGAAGCAATTATACCTGACACCTTAGATTTTTATCACTGGATATTTGTAATTCACTGCCTTTATATAGGGATACTGTAATTGGTTTTAACTTTAGTCATTTTAAACTAGCAACTATCACTCGCCAAAAATCTTTTTTTGAGTGGTGCTTTACAATGCATAAAAGTTGATACTTCCTTTTATTTATTTGTCATGTTTATTGCTCTAAAACACATACAGTACCAATTTCATTCTTTTATGAATAAAGAACACGCTTTCACCATAATTTTAAAAAATCAGATACTTATATATTTCCATACTGTTAAAATTCTGCGCAAAATCTAGGCTCCATAAGAATCTTTAATCTTGCATAAGGGTTAAATAAAGTACTTTACTTTCATAAAACCAAAGTATCAATTGTAAACATACAAGTTTTGTTGACACCTCTGCAACTGCTTTTTCAGTCAAGGGAACAAGAGTCTGAAGTAAAACTCACATTTGGCACCTAAAAATTTAAATTTATTGCAATTCATTTCTTATCATTTCAAAGACTGCCAAATAAGAAGAACCTAGAAGGAGTTTTAAGATCTTGAATCTCAATGCAGCGTTTCATACTGAATAATCAAAACGACAAAAAAAACTGCAAAGATCTCCTATGTGATATGCAAGATGATATGCCAGTCTAAAAAAAAAAAGAATAAAGATTTTAAAGCTAAAAAAGAAAGTGCTTCCAATACATAAACAATGTGAAACCTTGTGCCTCCCTTAACTATATTATTCCTGTTTCAGTGATACTACCAATTACCTAAAAATGGGTGTATACTTCCAGATTTCAGCCAGATACTCCTGTTATTCTAAAGAAAGAATAGTCTATTAGATATTTTAGTGCAGTAAATCCTGTACTGTGTACTCTGGTTAAAATAATGCATAAAATCATAAACCACCTTAAAATACCTATGGAGAGCAATTCATTATTAAGATACCATTTCCAGATATTTTTAGCAACAATTAGTAACCCTTGAGAGTACAGATAATAACCGAGTAAGTGTACCTTTCTCCTCGTATGATCACAAAAGGACAGGAGGGAGGAGGAGGAAGAGGAGGAGGAGGAGGAGGGGGAAGGGGAGGGGGTTGGGGAATAAATCCTTCGATTTTTAACTTACAATCTCTGAACCGTAACTCCAAATATCAAATATAACTTCAAATGGTTTTACTATTTTTTTCAGGCCTATGAAAGACATCATGAAGTCAGCTGATTCTCATGTCATCATACTGATTGCTGGACGGAGTGTGCCTGGAGATGTACAAAGAAAATTAGAACATGTTGTGGAGTGCCAATCCATTATCCTTATATAAACAAATTTCCTTAATGTATAAAACAATGAATTGTATGTCCACTGATAAATATTTGGTGATATATTCATATAGGCCACCTTCCATTTACAATTATTACTGAAGCTTGTACAGTACTCCATAATTTAGTAATCACATGGTTTTTCTTTAAGACAAGATAAAAATTGTTGTCGAGTTTTTTTCATCAAAAAGCATGTATGCTAAAGCCACACCTACCCAGTTGCACTAAAGAAAGCTGGCAAAGCACAGTAAAAGAATGTTATAAACAAGCAATGAGTTAACAGCATTAGTAGCTATCAGAGTAACGTTCTTCTCAGTTGACCAACAAATGAAATACACGTTTTCCTACATTCTACAACAAATTTTGAAGTTGAAGTACAGTCTGTTTGACAGAAGACAAAATCCCACAAGGATTGATTGAAGAACTTGGGCTCTCAGACAGAAAGAGAGCAATGCGAATGGATTCATGTTAAATAAAGACAAAAAAGTGCTGTCTCTACAAAGAAAACCGCTAGTACTAAACTGCACTGTTTCATATACTGTACACTGCAGGCACTGACCCCCTACAGGGTGAAGAAGATTAAAGTAGCTGATTACAGCAAAATGAGTTTGAAACAAACAGCTTGCACTGCATCTCTTTAATGCTGTTTCAGCATTAAACATTCCTGTATTGTGTAACTTATAAAACATACCACATACAGTACTGTGTACGCATTTGATTGCATGTAAGATCCTTCGGTAGACAATCAATTCTTACTGCTTCAATTAAGTAGGTAGTTTTAACAACACCAACAAGTTGAAATACTCAACTTTCATAAAGCTGGCTAAAATTGTTAGTTTTTTGATAGTAAAATTTAAATTTCGTCCAATTACCTGCAATTCTTTGAAGTGTAATAATTGGATAAATTGAAAATTTATCCAATTCTGTCAAAATATCATTAACTGATTTATTTCCAGTTTTGATATTCACTGTTGGTTGAAGTTTAGAAATTGCATTAAATTTCCACAAATAATATTTTGAAACAGATAAATAGCGTATTATTTAAGCAAAGACTTATGAATACATGAAGCAAATTTCAGAGCCTTATTTCAAAACATAATCTAAAGCATTTTCATCAAGTTTACCTTTCAAACTGTTCTTAAATTCTTATTCTTGGACTAGTCAGTATCTATTTTAAAAATTTTTCGGGTAATGGATTACTGTATAATGTTTGGGTATGCATATTAATTTGAACATTCATCATATTTACCACAAACAATGCTACTTTTTTCAGACATTATACTCAAAAGACAAATTTTAAGAAAGAAAACGACTGAAAATCAAGACCACATAACTTTTATACTGTTTATTTTCATTTTTGTTAGCTGAAAAAACTGTTATGTTCCGTATGAATGTTCTGAATTTACTGTAATTTATTTTTTCTAGACTTTAACGACATAAGCCTCAGTAAAAATCAAAAGAACCAAACAGTGCTTCATATGAGTAGCTTCCTTGCTATTAAAAATTAATTTCATTGTCATGTATACCTTCAACAAAGAAGTAATTAGTTCTTTCATTCTTCAACCATTATATATCGCTAGCATATCAGTGGGGTGCATTAACAATGAGTACAAGGTTGAGATCCAACATTTTTCAAATTATGTTCATTTTGCACTGCTCACATCATGAGTTGCCAGCTCTAAAATACCTGATAGAATGTATAAAAAGCAAATGTCAAGAATAAAATTTTTGGAAAATTCAATGTACTTCTCATGAATCTTGAGTGCAACTGCAAGTTTTCAGGAAGTGCAAGTGGCACGCCACAGAAAAAGTAAAAGGAGAAAATGCACAGAATAGACGAGGGAAGAGAACGGGTTACTGGTAAGTCTAGCTCCGTAAAGAGAAAAACTGACGATGATGATTAACATTCAGGTTTTAGAGACTTTTTATTACTCTGCAGCTAAACAGATATAAGACCTTTGTCTTTACATATAGCAACACTTTGGTTAAATTGGAGAACATACAGTTTAAAGACTCTGGGTTAATATTACAGTATTCCTGTGGCTTTAGCACTTAAGCTTATTTACTTTCAACTTGAGGTATTTTTCACAGGAATAAGTTCTGAAAAATACCATCAAAAGTGACATTTTAAACATCGTACATTTGTAAAACCTCCTTTCTAATGACAAAATTGAATTTGAAAGTAGATTCTACTGTACAAAGTAAACTAGATGAAGACACAAGCCATATGCCAAAACTTTTTGGATAATTAGTACCACAATATTCATCTCATTTACAACAAAATTTACTTATCTGTAATAAACCACATTTGCCTTCATACAAGATGCACCTCAACTCAGGTAAAAACAAAAATAACTTCTTTTTCCTTCATTGTTACAGAACTTTCTGCTACAATATATGTTGTTTTGAAGCTTCTTTCCAATCAGTGTCTTAATATTACCATAAATGAGAAGAAACAGTAAACATATTTTCTTGCCATGTTAAGAGCTCTGTTAAAAGCCCACACAAATGTGTGAACCATAGACTGATGTTAGGTTGCATAATTTAGACTAGCTTTTGCACATAAGCCTCAATATCTTACGTACACATTTTGTTATTCTGTACTTCACATATAATGCAACATCCTGAAATTTTGCTGTATCTAGTCTAAAAAAAATTGCATACATGAGTATGTATAGTGTCTTTATAATCTAACTTTGGCTTTAAGAGACCACAGTCGCTTGTGATTATGTCTGAGAGTGGGATTTGTTACTAGTTAGCAAAACTAGTTGCTCACAGCCTGTCAGATAAATTGTTCACTTGATCCTCTCCTTCTGAGGTACATCTTGAATTTTGTTGACTATTTTCTTGAAGGGGAGGAGGAGAGGTATGTCTTTTATGCTGGCAAATGTGGTTTATATAATTTATAATTCTGAAACTTACAGCAATGTTTATCACGGCATTATATGGCATATTCCCCTATGATTAGGAAACCTTTAACATTAGAGTTTTTATTACACTGAAAGCTGGTTTGAAGGACTAGAATTTAAACAAAATGACTGTTATGTAACATGTAAAATGTAGTCTTCAAGAATATCCCTACATTATAATCAATAGAGCAATTAAATATATTACTGAAAGTTTGTAGATATGGTTATTGAACATTTCTTCAACATTTTCAAACATATTCTCTAAAACACTACTGTATTTCAATTTTTTGTTGACTGATCTGTTAGTAAATAATTGTGCCTTGTCGTCAAAAATAAGGACATAATGACCACCATATAATAAATATTTAGAAAACAGTGAAACACTTCATATATTCAATAACGACATAAATGACACTGGAAATTAATACTATATCCTGAATAAATTTTGACTTGTAATACTGTATATTAATTCTTGGTAATCTTTTATGGTCAATTTCCTATATATTAATTCTTGGTAATCTTTTACAGTCAATTTCCTATTTCTACTTTTTCACCAGTGGAAAAGCAAAGTACGTACAGTACTCTAGCTAAAAGACGATTATTATGCTCATTGCATACACACTACCTGCACTCCGCAGATCTTCATGTTTTCTTTTACCCATTGCCAGAACATCTAAGCTGGGTACTAATGTAAAGTGCAAATCCCATTCTCTCTACTACACATCACAAGGCCCATAAAATCATTACAGTATTCTATAAAGATGCATGTGTGGCATGCTACTACTACTTGTGCAGTTCCTAATGATGTTTCCTGGCAAAGAGAGAAAAGCTGCAGCACTTTTGATCAAAACAAAATAAACAAATAATAACAAAACCTTGAATTTGCAAAAGCCCACTAGTTTACACAGTACTACCAAATATGTGAATAATATACATCCACATGTATGTTAGTAACCTACAAAACTCTTCTACTCTTTTTTTTTTTATTGTACAAAATAATACTGCAAAGAAATACTGTCCTCTACATTCTCTGAATTTACCAAAGCTCACATGAAAAGACTGGTCATGGGAAACAATTTTCAAATACTAACACTCTCATCCCTAACAATTTGAATCCTGAGGAGATAACATCAAGTAGAGACAAGACTTAAGTTCATGGAAAATTTAGCCCTTATCTATGACAGAAGGTCTCGTCACTACGTAAACATTGAGTCAAGATATAAGTTTCAGATAAACCTAAACATTTTGCTGTTCAGCAGCCAACAGTTACATATTTTTAGTTTCAAAACTGGGGTTTTACAAAAACAAAGGGGAGGAAGGAATTTACGCTCAAGGTTCTGTGCTGTCAATTTATAACTTTCACAAGCAAGAACTAATTATGTTAACACAATTTAAGGCATTATCTGCAGTGATAATTGTTGTTAAAGAATTGTGGAAGTAAAATATGTGCATAAACACGTGCCACCTCAAAACAGCTACTTTTGGAGCACAGAAATCATCTACTTTCTTTTTCATTTACAGAATACAAGCATTCTATATTCTCCTTTGAGTAGCTACCAGTCTTCCTCACTGAAGGTGAGAAACCAAGTGGAATGGTAACAAAATGAAACACGGCTGTGTTAGTATCTATAATCCTCAAACATGAATTAAAAAAGTAAATGCCTGTTCATTCTTCCGGTAAAAAGAAAAGAGCGCAATGTTGATCGACAAATATTCAATAAAAAGAAAACAATGTTTAAACCACTACTGCACTTAAGCAAGTACTGTATAAGGTGATAAATGAAGGTTCAAGAAAAAATTCTGGCATTTCGTCATAATACAAAAGCTTTAATTATCCTTTTGATTAATCCAGTGTTCATCAACTTTCCTATTGCAACACGAGACACAATACATCACAGAACTTGGTTTCTGTACGGCAAAGTACAAATGAAAAGAGCAAACATATCTGGGTGCTACATATTGAGACAGAGAAAAAAAATACCAACTGTACAGGCAAGTCGGTAATGCCAATTTACTAACCATGCACAGGGATGGGGGGGTCTCGAGAACCAAACAATCGGCGCCGTTAATAGTCATAAAATTCACTGAAATGCACATACAGAAATAGGTTACTATCAAATCAAACATGGGTATTTTCATTCTTGGCATTCTTTTAAGATGTACACATTGCATTTATTGAGTCATCTGGATATAGGAAAAACTCTGTCAATACAGGCAGTCCCCAGTTAACAGCGGGCTCGGTTAACGGCGATCTGGTTTTACGGCGCTTGTCTAGCGCCGAAAATCGCCGATTTTCGGTGCCGAAAATCGCCGATTTCCGCTTGTCGGCGCTGATAATTGGGTATTGGCACAATACATACCTAACAGAGGCACCGATAACTGAAAATCGGCACTTTTCGACGCCGATAAGCCCCAAAAGTCACTTAAAAAGCCCCGAAAATAAATGATTTTCGGTTAGCAGTGATTTTCGGTTATGACACCCTCAGAACGGAATCCCCGCCGATAACCGGGGACTGCCTGTACATTCCATGCATAATCAACAAACTGACCATAATAAGGATGAAAAGATGAAAAATTAAAAATGAGTTTGTTACTTATAAACTTTTAAAAAGCCACACTGAACTGTTCACTCCTGAATGAATCACAGTATTGCACAAACAATTCAAAACATGCACTAATTACTAATCAAACTTAGCGAGTAATCACGGAGATGAAACTCTTGTGCTTTCTACCAGATACTGAATAACATTTCTATATGTTACTACGTCAGTTTTCAATACCGACTGTAGAAGCTATTAGGACGCGTTTAAGATTAGTCAACTGCTTCCCTAATACAGTACTCACCTCACACGATTACATAAAATTGTGAATAAAAAAGAACTCTCCTACTTTTCTTTCTTTACCCTAAAAATAGGACTATACTGAAGTAGAGTACTGATTCTCATTTACAAACAATGAGTCATGGAAAGGAGTCTGTTAAAAGAATTCCTTACGAGTAACTCATCATAATGGCTACCTTCAGTTACTTCTAGTACAGTAATTTATATATTTATTCATCAAAAAATTAACCTTACAGCAACAACCAGCTCAACAGGAAGTTAGTTGTCCATAAAATATATATAATATTTATTACTCAACAAATTATACTTTTAGATTAAGTTGAGTACATGAGCACACAAGTTACACTTACAGAGCACCAATTAGACATTGTATAATGATCGTAAGTTGTCAATTTTGCATATATGCAAAACCATTCTCTACTGGTATGAGTTAAAATTTACAACAGATTCTCAAAAGATATAAAACAAACGTAACATTTTTACAGTTCACAAGAATAAGAACTTTTGAATCCACTCCTTGCAACTTCACATACAAAATTTTAATGATTTGTGAACTGGAAACTTCAAAGGTGTTTATCTTACTCAGCTTTAGACATAATACTTAGGTTGTCAAATTTCTGAATGAAGTGAATCTTTACCTTCTTGTACATTTCCTGAAGCTTTAAGTTTCACTCAAGATGTGGTATGAATGGATACAATAATAGTACACTCCTTGTGGAAGAACTATAATTGAGTTTCACCTTATTTTTAGTTAGCGCTTGTTTAGTTTTGGTCTAACATTTTGCAATGTATTACAAATAAGATATCAAAATACAACAATAACTTTATTATATTTTGTCTTGGAGGATATACCTATAAAGTATTAATATAGTTTGAAAAGCATGTCATGAGATTTTAGAAATGAATTGTAATAACACTGTATCATAAACAATCAATCCCATTAGCTGTCACGATACATGAATAAACTTTAAAAAAATATAATACAATTCCCAATTTCACCAAACCAAGCAAGATTTTACATCACCATTTAGAATTTAATGGCTGCTTCTTTTACAATTGCAATATCTATATTAATAAAAAAAAATGTTTAATACTGTACAAATTTAATTCTTTTCAACTGCTGTCTACAGATGCCGACACGCTTAATAAGTAATATAATACCACAACTGAACTTTTGCAATAAACATGGAAATTAATTATTTAACAATATAAAAATACTGACAAGATTGCTAAGGCACTCAGGTTTTCATTCTTCCTCTGCCAAAGCGTAAAAACACGCTAATTCTCATTTGAACTTTATGAACATATTCTCATTTGAAGCTGAGATGTGTCAAGACTGAAAAGGATTTACTGTACAAAGATATCAGTTCTCACCTGGTTTTGACACTGTACACTAATCCTCTTCTGGAGCAGAGATACACTGACTCTCATCCTAACTTTAGAGAAATTACTTCTCACACAAAATTTAAGTTTTCTCCTAAACTATCACACAATTCATAGATGAAAGCCTATTCTTTCACTGTAACCATTAAACTTGAAGAAAACAGACTGAAGCTAAAGAGCTACTATAGTTAGTGGAATGATAATTAAAAACATAGATCTGCCCTCACTGTGGAAAAACCCTAGTCACCTCCAAGAACGTTCACTTTTTCCTCGACAGTCTACTGATTTATGCAAATCAAAGAAGGGCAGTCCAAGTACATGTACCAGGTGTGCATATACTATATAACAAAGCTGTTTTGAAAAGTTATTCCTTCCTTCTAAAAACCTTTTGATTTCACTTGTGTTTAATGACTAATTATGGGGGGACGAAAGTTAACTTTTAAGCTTTTTATATGGCACATGGGTCTGACTGAAGACCATAAGTCAGCACATGGTTCCTGTAATCTCTTTTAGATCTACAGTACTTAGATTAAGTTCTGAATAAAAAGATTGTGTTTAGAAGCCCACTGTATCTAATCAGTTTGTGTTATAGCCATTGTTTGTTCAGGGAACTTACATTAATCACTGATCTTTAGTGCTTCGTCCTCTTAGGCACCATAAGCCTCAAGATGTTATAACCAAGTGACCCATCCTGAACCACCTAAACTGAGTTAATTTTCAATAACTAATTAAGTTGTACCATCTAATCTTATGAAGTTTTCAGTCCCAGGTTGGTAGATCCCAAATCATTGATAGATGAAGACTATGCTGTGTAGGAGGTTCTGCTCACAGTGTGCCTTGAGTAAAGTCTCTTCTGGTCCATGCTCGAAAATGTCTTACTAGCCTACCCTATTTAGCTTCCACTTTGCCTCATAAAATCTATTTAACTTTTTGTCTACTGCCTTTGCCAATTCAAAGTGGTAATACCAAAGTGCTAAAAATGTTTTTAATTCCATGAAATACACTTTAATGACTATTTTTTCACAGTAGTGCTAGTTTTTCATTTAGATCTAGCCTTGAATAGATAGTGCATCAACAGTGCCAACACCTAACCCACAAATATAATTCATCGCCAGTAAAGAACACCAATTAATAAAAGGGCTACAAAATTTGCCAATAAAATTCAATATAAAACTTTAGGTTAAAACTTAGGCAAAACAGAATATAGCTATTTTTAAACACCAAGAACTGATCCATTTGAGTTAAAATCCTAATTATCCCTAAACTTGAACCAAGATTAATCATTCACAAACCTATGCATTGTACTGGGCAAGTCCTCACATCATTATGCTACCATATGCAGTACTATCAAACATGAAGCAAGTTTGGTGGGAAAAGAGAAAAAGGTTTCTTGAAAAATATCGACACATCATCAGTAACAATTTCCCTCTTTGAGTCAAACCAGGATTACACACTCACTTGTAGTCTTCAGTTACAAAATTACAAATAAATTCTAAGTGATCAGAAATATAATAAACAGGATTTGAATGACATTCCCTTGCAGCCTCAATTCTTTCAACTTCGGGAAATTATCTCTACTGCTCATCTCTAAAAGGTTGGAATATAAGATAAAACATCAAAATACTAATTTGGTAAAATGTTACAACAAAACACAGAAAATATCTAGGTAGCAACTACAAAAACCGAATGGAATGAGATCTTAAAAAAAAAACTACATTTGTCATAACTTTATCAGAAGTTTAAAAACTATCAGTGGTAAAAGTTGTACTGTTATGGTATTAAAACATGAGACTTGAACAAAGTGATTTTTAAAAAGTCCATAAAAAATTTCCTTCTGTAGTAAAACTACTCTATGTATCAAGCAACGTGTTAAATGCCAGTGGGGAATAGTAACATTACTTTTTGATAGGGTAACTGCCGTTCGTCCTCAAAGGAGTTACACTCTCATGGTGCCCCAAGGGCTCCATAAGACAGACCAACCAATTACAAAGAATTCTCTTATACAGTAGTTGGTCTCAGCCAGATTAGTGATTGTTGGCACAGTGACAGAATATAAAGGACTCACAACAGGAGGGCTCTATCTCCTGTCCTTTAATGATTACCTCGGCTCTCTACGTCTCACTCGCACAGATGCTGCAACATTACTTTATATTAAGAATCTACAGTAATTTCAATTCAAAATGAAGGCAATGTAACATAAAAACATATTCTGACCACAAGAGAAATTGACATAGTGAGGACTAATGTGTTCATAAAAACTACAAAATGCATTTTGCTTGAGATATATGTCATTTCCAAGCACAAAAAACAACTGAATGAAATGCTGTGCTAAGCATGATGAAAAAATTGTTATCTTCTAAGTGTTGAGGAAAAATATAATTTCTCATAAATTCATTTGCTTTAAACTTTTACATCTCAATAGCTCAAAAAATCGCTAGCTAGTTATATTAATCAATGTCTTTTTAAAAAATCGTACACCAAAACTACTTCCTACTGGTAACAAAATGAAAGTCAGTCACATACATGATTAAATTTCGTCACAATAATTTGAGGTATATTCTACTAATTATTGTACGTTACTGCACCATCTGTTTATGAAAAATGAACAATCATAAATCTATAAAAATTACATGAGGCACTCCTTGCATAGGCCTGCGTTCTACCTATATCTACATAGCCCTGTAATTCTGCACATAGCATAACTAATCCTAATGCCCTGTCTGCATGAAAATATAAAATTGTACTGATGTTTCAATAACAGCACTTCTACAAAATAAGGAAAAATATACTTTTGTTAGTCCAAAACATGCAGTAGGCAGTATCAAAATGCTACAACTATACAGTAAGGTAGCAATATCTGAAAAATGAAATAATTCAGTCAAACCTGTTGCCCATATTGTTCATGGGAACACGCCGAGTGGAAGCTTGTCGCTGTCGGGTGAGGAACGTTTGACCCTGATCCATTGTAGACAAACGTTGGCTAATCATTTGACGGTGCATCTGCATACCCTGTGTTCAAAACTGCACATTAGTAGAAATATGATGAACACTGTTCTTCAAGTCATCAGTAGAACTAATTACAAAGAGCAACTGCTTATGACTTAAAGATAAGAGCACTTCATGCATATACCAATACAGTACAGACCCCATCCTACTTACAAACGAGTTACATTTCGGACAGCTGTCTGTTAGTTAGTTACTGTACTCTTCATACCTATTTACGTACAGTATGATATCAAATCAATACAGTACTGTATGTTTTTTCATCCTAAAACACAATGCATTGTACGTACAGTTTTGTACGTACAGAATAGGCACACAAAACAAAATCTGAACTTACAGTTGGCAAAGGGGGCACTATGAACACAATTTTAATTTGCTATCCTGTTTGTTTGTATCTCTGAATGTTTGTAAGTTGAATGTTTGTAAGTAGGGTGGTGTATATACAGTGTATATAAATGCACAAAACTACAATTATACTGTACAGTAAACCCCCCGTATTCACGTTCTCAAGATTTGCGGACTCATGCATTCGCGGGTTTCCCTGTGGAACATATCTACCCATTATTCGGGGAAAACTTGCCCATTCGCGGTATTTTTCACTGAGAAATATTCACTGATTACTTTTCATATTTTCATGATAATTTTTGTTATAAAACTATGAGTAAATGCACTTTTTACAGGTTTTTATAAAACTATTAAAATACTTCAGGTATAAGCATTTTTTTGCAGGTTTTTTCTTGTGTTTAAACTATCAAAACGGGCAGTTCTAAGTGTTACTTATAAACGCTACTAATTGAAATGAAATGGCACAAGCTAAAACCTGGAAAACACTTACAAAATTATAGAAGGCAGTTGTGATGAGTTTTTCCTCCATGTCACGAATCATCTTGGTCTTTTCTGACTCCCTCTGTAAAAGAAAATTATTATATAAGACCTTCCTTTTTTATTTTCCAGCATAAAAATGATTGCAATGCAGTGACAATCTCCCTGCTTGGCATTAATGTAGTCACAAGCAAACAAAGTTAATTTACCCAAAACATGATTCTGTCTCAAGACCATCGTCACAAACAGCAACAAATCGACTACCTCCATGTTCTCGATTATCCGCTCCTTCTCGTGGATAGTTGACCGCAAGTTGGACACGTCTGGGACCAGAGTTGGGTTGTGCTTGGGATCAAGGGTCTTAATAACAGACTTGGCCTTCCCTAAATACTTCTTGTATCGCTCTTCCATGGCCCCCATTTCGCTCTCTTTCTTTGACAGGCTCTCTTCCAAAGCCATGACCTTTTCACCTGTAAAAAAAAAAAAAAGTGTTCCTCAGTGACTCCTGTGTCATATAAACTTACGCTACCTATACTATAAAGATGAATAAATGCTAGCATTGTAAAATCTCTCATATACCATTCTTGGCACACATTTTGGTCATCACATTTAGAAAATAGTTTTCAAGGAATCCAAAATACTTTGTTCCTGTAATTTTTTCTCAAGTTCGGCTATTCTCCTAGCCTCTGCACTTGTAGATCTGGTTGGGGAACCTTCAAAGGCCTTTGAAGCAGCAGCCATTGCCATTGGCCCAGCCACAGCCACAGCAGCCTTTGCTTCCTCTACTTCACTTTCCAGTTCCATGATTCGATGATTCAGTTGTCTGTTAACAGAAAATAGATGTGAGATACTATTTAAAGGATTGAATTATTTAAATAATATCCAATGACAAATTGTCACCTTCCTGTGACTATAATGAGTGCTTTTACTATGGCATGCTTTAATAAAATAGTTTGCAATCTTCAGGATATGTCAATAATTGTACTGTATACAAAATGTGTACCTACCAACAGTTCGGATATGTATAACACAAAATTCAATTATGTCTACTGCATTTGCATGGAAAAGCATTAACTTATAAACTTTGGTGGTTTCTTAATCATACCTACAAACAAAATCTTTTACAGCTTTAAAAGTATTGCTGAAGATTTTCACAAACGTAAATATAAAAAATGCAACCAATGAAAAAATTTGAATTCAGAAATTAATACAAAGCAAAAAATAAAAAAAAAACTACAAAGGAGACCTTAATACAATTCTATATACAAATTATGGCAGCGCTACTGCCACCTATAAGAATTAAGATTACTGTAAACACATGACCCACCAGTAGTGTATCAGTAACAATGTACAATAATCTTTATTGAGTATCTCCAAACTCCCATCGCTAACAGGGCCACACAATTCCACAAAAAGAAAATTCGGTAAATATCTTTTCCTCGTATTGCCTTAGATTATTTCTTTCTTTGCCTATTTAACAAGAATTCATAAAGAACTGTCATTCACTAAGGAAAAAGTTGACCCAATTTTCTGCCTGTATATCTCGTTTTTCTTCTTGGACAGTAACCAATATAGAACCAGACTACTTTGGTAGTTAACGCTTCCCTTACATAATAAAAATATAAGGCAGTACAATTTTCATAATAGCCTCTTCTACTTCTTATAAGTAATACGTAAATCTCTATCATGCCATAATACTGTTGCAAAAAAAGACTAGCCAATTAACCTTCAAAATAATACAGTACTAACTCCCAAATGTAAAGTACAGTAATACTTCCTCCTACTACTGTTAGTTTCATCTGTAAATTAGTTCCACTGCAGTTTACAAAACTGAGTATGAATGTCACGCTAATCACAGAACTAAAAATACAACATTTGGAGACTAGAAATCATTAACCTTTTCCCCATTATGTTAAATTTCAACAAAGCTGGGAATAAGGTTCAAAATTGGAGCCATCCATGGAAATATGGGCGCTGTAATTACTCTAAATTTCTTCAATACAGAAACCAAATTTTCCCATCTGCTACCAAGTTCAAAAAATTTTGTGCCGATTACTATAAGTACAGTGGATTATCAAATAGCAAAACACTTCTGATTAAAAGCTATAAGGCAGTCCCCGGTTTACAGTGGATTATCAAATAGCAAAACACTTCTGTCCAAAACTAAAATTTGAAGCTACTATATTGTACTAGCATTAAAGGGTTTATGATTTTTGACGATTTTTCGACGATTTTCCGGTTTACGCATGTGGCTCAAGTAATTTTTGTAACCACAGTTTGTCATTTCTTCAAATGTTTCTCGTTAACAGCACCAAGATTACTCCAGAATCAAATCTGTGGGAAAAACCACTCATAGAATATTTTAATACAATAGTTCCTCTGTCACTTGAAATTCTCCTTTTATGGGGCTAAAACGAACCACGTTTTCTCCACTCTCTCCTGTCCTGTGCACTTTCCCATCTTGTCTCGCTCTTCAATTATATACTTCCTTAACAATTTTATGGGCCTTCTTTCCAATCTACTTTTCTGGGTATTTTCTCATCACTTCTCATCTCATGCCAAACCATCTCAATCTTTGTCAATCTCTGAAAAATCACGTCAACTCTTCAGCCCCTGTTAACCATTTCTCTCTGCAATTTACTCTTTTGCAATAAAATTTTCCTAGTGCACTCCAGCCATGAATCTTAGCCTTCTAAAATCCATTTTCCTTGTAACTCCTCCTGTCTAGGTTGCTTTAAGCAGTACAGACTTTATACATGCATCATGACTTGTCGATTTGTTCACTAATGGGGTGCCTTTATTTACCTGTAGTCTCCCAATCTCTTTCCACCTCATTCAGGATGTTGCTACTCTTCTTTTTTTTTATTACTGTTGTCTCAATACGTGCTACACAGACTAATTATTGAAAGCCCAAAGGTACCAGAAATGTTTCACCTCTTTTAATACCTGTCCTGCCACCACAAAATGGTTCTCCTCCTCCTCCTCCTGTTTCTTCTCCATTTGCCCTTACTTTTATGTTTTAAAATCCTTTGCATCTCCTGTGAAACCATCTGTTACATTCAATATATAGGACAGGTACTGACTTCCCAATTACACATCTGATAGAATTTGCATCTTGTCTAGCTCTTCAGCTATGCGCTTCCTTAACAATTTCCTGGACCTTCCTTCCAGTCTTCATCCTATTTTTCTGGGTAATTTCTCATCATTTCCTCATCTCATGCCACACCATTTCAGTCTCTGAAAACTCCAGTTTGCTTTTCAGCCCCTGATAATCACTTCTCTCAAGGTTTCTAAAATCCTACTTGTCCAAACTCTCCTCCATTTCACATGGCCACTGTCCTGAACGTACCATTTCCTTTGGTTCCTTGCCAATCATCATAAGCTTGTTTTGATTTTATTGGTTTTCAAGCCTCTCTTCTCTATTCCTCTCCCATCTCCTAGACATTCCTCTGATGCTGCTGTTGACACTATATCATTAGTAAGAGTTACAGCTGATGTTCCCTTTCTGCCACTCTTTGTTATTTAGTTCACTAAAATAATAAACAACAAACATCTCAGTGCTGACTCTTCATGGCCAACAACGTTTACTTTAAATTCTTCTGATACACGTGCCACTCTTCACTAAAGGTCTTATTACTCTGGGGTGATATCATTTTGATTCATGAACCAGCCTAATGAGTATTTTTTGTACTCTCTGCTTTTGCAATGTCCATCTAACTGCTTGTCTCAGTAATTTCAAGTACATTTTCTAGATACGTACATTTGAGACACATTGTCATCTTTTCTGAATATATTCTAAATTTAAAAAAGTAAGTCCTAATTAAAATCTTACAAAATTCATTTAGCTTAATAAACATACATATTTAAATATTTTTAGCCTTTCACAAAATAATCTTTCTCCAAATTAGATTTGAATTTCTTGCCATTACCATTTCCCAAGCCAAGTAGTATCTCAAGATTTTAAATTCTTACTGATACATGTAAGAAGTAAAAACCAAGAAATCCATAGTAGTTTGTTCTGGCCTCCTTCCACAACACATCCAAACATTGGTCTTTGTGCTTTTTATTTCCTTAATCACAAATTCTAGTTTTGTTTGAAAAACTGTCACCGTTTAAAAAAGTCAACATTATTCACCAATGTTGTACTTTCACATTTTTTCTCCCTCTTCCTTCCTTTCACTGGTACAAAGGTACAAAAGAACACAACAGACAAAAGTAGACATAATAATCTCCCACATTCATACACACTGCTATGTAGCTATATTTCTTTGCATGTCTCATTCATGCATTACTATATAGTACCCCTTCCTAATTATTTTTTTCATTAATTAAGATCTCCTTAATCTAAAATCTTTTAATGAATTTGTGTGCTCTTCAACATGGTCATAAGTTTTTCACTAGATTTGTCCCTGTACAGTACTGTTTAGGGTTCGATGTATTTTCCCCCATCTTTTTACGTGTGCTCTTATCAGGTCTACGTCTTCATTTGCCCCCATTTTTCCATTATTTCCTAGGCCTTCCACATCTACTGCTTTTTTGACCAACTTTTCCTCATCCCTTATAAAACCCAAAACAACCTTAATCTTTGAGATCAGTCTTTTTCAAGCGTTTTAATGCCACATCTCTCCACTGATTCCTCAATCATAATACAATCTTCCCCACACATTCTGGCCAAGAATGGTCACATCTTTTCAAAACTCCATTTTCCTTTTAAGTGCCCAGAGTAGCACATGCCTTACGGACTCGTCGTAAAGTCTTTAACCTCTCTACTACGGGAACATTTTCATTTTCCAGTAGTTCAGTTATCTCTCCATTTCATTCATGCTGCAGCTGCTCTCCTTTTCACTACTCTTTCAAGACCTTATGCGTAGTCCAGGGTAACAGAAATGCTTTACCTCTTCTGAAGACCTATCCAGCTATCAATACAAGGTTCTCAATGCCCTCTCTTCTCCATCTGCTTTTGTAATGCATTTCGGGCGTCAAAAATCTTTTACACCATGTATACTTTGTAATCCTCAGCACCTCTTGTGACACCATCTACTATTACATTAAGTACACAGTACAGAGTTCACTACCATACCTTTCCCACAAGAACCACAAGTCCACTTTTCTGATTATACTTGTGTGTGCTATTCACCACACACACTAGAGACAGTGCTTTAAATAACAATGTAGTGTGCTTGAAGCATGCACAGGGTAAGAAGGAAAACTGATAATGAAATCATCACTTAAAACATTATCTCCAATCAAGCATCCTGTGCTGCTCCAACCTTCTACTTGAATGTGAGATGAGAAGAGAGAAAGAATGACATAACAAACAAGTGGACATTTCTATTCAAATTGTTTCTGTTTAAAAGGCTAATGTAGCAATACTATCTCTTTCCGCACTGCCCATGACAGAGGACTTCTCCTTTCTTCCCTGAAATGCTACTCTACTCTTTCCCCTCTGAACCTCTTACAGATATTCAGCCATAAATATTGTTTGTTTTTACATAGAAATACATAATGCATCCATATTTGCAAGTTTGCTTATACTCAATTGTGTTGTATACAGAATCATGGAATTCCTACCACACTCCTCATATGATTCATCATGAGAACCAGGGGAGCAGTCTACTTCTTGGGGGAGCAGTCTACTTGTTAATGTCAAAAATTTGGAATGGAAAATAATAGAAATGAATGAGTGGTACATAAATAACCAAAGTGTTGACACTTCATTCTGATGTCTCGAAGCCTGAAAGAGAGGCTTGATGTTTAACTCTTCACGCACATTTAGGAGGAACTGAATTGTGTAGTGCTCAACCTACAGTACAAAAAGAAAAGGAATGAAGACTAATCCGGTACCACTGCAGTACTGCTTCTGAACTTTTCTTGGTATGTCTTCAACAAAATTCTAATCTTGCATAATTTGGTTACCCAATTACTGCAATTATGAATAATGATTGTGATTATCATAATCTACAAGCTTTGATGATGAAAATTCTCAGTGAAATTTAAAAGAACCTGTGCTGGTTATCACATCCTCAGTAAAAGATGATATAAGACTGGTTTGTCAAAGTGATGTAACTTCAGAAAAAGGACTAAGCTTTAGGTCCTTGAATGGGTTAAGTCTGCTTTCCAGATTTACAGTTATTGCATTACACAGCTGGGGATCACATTAATGAAGGCAACCAAAATTCACAGGTATGGTGGTCCGCAGAAGAGCACCTTACCAGACTGAAAATTTTTTTAATAGACTACACGGTATTTTCCTTAACAAATTACAAGAAACTATCGTAATGGATTTCAGAGTTGAAGATTAATGACATGTTATACAGTTCTGAAACCTAAAAAAAACATACAAAGCTTGAATAAAATTCTAACACATGGAATACAAGTGTAGAATACAGCAAAAACAAGTCCTTTTTTATCATATGATGGCTTAACAACTCATGTGTTTAGGAGTACAGCAGTCGTGGTATTGATATTTTAGGGATCTGAAACAGTTTGATGACCATACTTTAAAATATTCTTTACAAAGGAAAAAAACACTAAAGTCAGTTTTACTTTAAGAGAAAGCTTAAACTGGGTAAGTCCTTTTTAAGATCTGAAAACTACCCTTTCCATTCCAACATATATTCAGTAGTGAAGGTCTTTGCTCTAGAAACCTCACTGACATGGAGAGATTACTACATTTTAAAACGTCTCCAATGTTAAACAGCATTAGTAATGAAACATCTTATATACTGGTTTTCAAGTTACCACACAAAAAAATAATTATCAAAGTTTACTTGCACTCTGGAAATAATGAGCTGTTAATAAACAATAGTTTCTTGGCTTGCAAGTAAATCTAATTGCGTTCTCTGAAGTCTTTGTTTTAAGAAATGACTCCAAGATGAGGGCAACAGTTTCCTTGAAACTTTACTCAAGAAATTTACTACTTTAAAAGTTGCATGGTTCTGTTGCAAAGTCAAACGTCATACTGCTAACAACCTGTTAAAACAATATAACATTCCGACTTCTTTCCCCCTTTAAAAGTTTATCTTCTACAGTCATTCTTTTTTGTAGTAGTATACACCTTGTTAAGGTGATCTTCTTCTTAAGTCATTCTCTTTTGTAGTACCCTTTTTTTCCTCCAACTCATCCTTACACAATGATACTGCAGGTGAGCCTATTCCTACCCTTCACAGTCCCATATCTTTAATCCTCTTAGTCCACTGGGCCCATAGCGTGCCCTAGTCTCTGAATGTGAAAAATCATTATGTACCTGATGATATATTTTCATGGTTACGCAAAGAGTTCGAAGATGACCATCCCCAGTGTCTGTCATCTTTTCACCTAATCCCCAACACTCGGACCTATTCATCTTAGTAGCACATTTTTATACAGTCTGTTCCCAAGAGACAACAATATCTTCAACTGTCATTCTACTGTTTTTCTAATATAGAAAAAGACCTTTAAACTTGTTAAAGCCTAAAACTCCTGAAATGGAAAATCTAAAACGCTCAAAACATCTTTTTATTAATTAGTACGAGTTCATCAGTTTGTAAGGATTTTTAAATTATATCTTGTTATAATAATGTTGCAAAGCAGGCTCAGAGCAACATGCAGCTAACCAAACCAAGGTCAATAACCTCGTGTAGTGAATGTATGTGAGTGATATTACCCTCCACCTCTTGGCCCACTGCATGTACACAGGGACTCCCAGAACCAACTCAATAATCTAGTACTCGCTCAATCATGGTAGTGATGACAAAAATGGTGTAGCATTTACCGATCATTGTGTTTTGTTCATTCTTTGCCACTTCGTCAGTAAAGAAAAGTACAACGAGGAGGAATTTTGAATATGTGGCTGATGCTAACGGACTACTGTATGCCTCTTTAAGAGAGAAATAATATGAAAAATTATAAATATAAAGTTTATACTACTGAACCAGCAATCATTTGCAATGAAACATACTTGAAGGAGGGTTCCCTACTGAACAATAATAACGAAAAGTAAATGGCAGAAAGTAATGTAACTGGGGCTACGGGGAAGCTGAAAGAACCTTCAGTGCCATCTATATAACAAAGGTGCTACTCGAGACCACGAGACAATGCTGTTAGAGAATTTACACTATATTTTAGGACCAACATAATTTCCTATTTCCAGAAAGCACGAATCTAGTGTCAAGAAAGACAATGTGAAATGCTACAGCCTCTTCCTGCGATGGAAAACTTCACTGTTTGTGGCTTAGCTAAAGCAGACTAAAATTAGCTAGCACTACAAATCACTTCTCCTAGTCCTTAGGGCAAACAGAAGCACTTTAGCCCTCAGCAGAAAGTGAGTGCTTAAAAAAAAAAAAAAAAAAAAAGTAAGGTACTTCTAGGAGAGTTGGGTAAATGTCTCAGAAAAGAAGGTATCAAATTCACCCCTCACCTATCACTACAGTTTTCCTCATCTACTTTCTTGAATATCCACCTAAGGTCTTGTCAAAAAAATATTAACATACACAGGAGGATTTAACGAAATAAATGGACAACAACACAGATTCAGACACAAACGAAAAAACTCTGCCTTTACGACTTGTTCAGTTCTACAAATGGCATCTTAATTCTCGGGTGGAAAACTGAACGTATTATACACATCAGCATCATTAACATGGTGGACAATAATGGCTGTGGATTCAATTCAAACTTGTGGCAGACAAATTTCAAAACTAGTTACAAGGGTTTGATGATACTGTACACATTACTTGTAACTGTTGTTTCAAAGTCTAGTTGTCATGCTAAATGCATGAATTTCTTATTCTTGCTTACTCAACGATGTGAATGCAAAACTGAGGAATACTGCCAGAACATCTGTTGCACTTCCACTTACAGTGTGGTCTATACTCCACATTACAGTATGAAATATGAAAGCACTGTACTGTATATGATACTTGACGTGGGGATCACACTGTTGGTTGTATCATAATATATATTGCTGCATCTATAAATTTAAATAATTCAAAGTACTGTACCAACACTATACCTGTACCTCAAGACAAACATGACCTTACTTTCATTTAAGAAGAATAGGAAACCAGGCATTTCCCTTTTAAGTCAAAATACTGTAACAAAACACCTTCAACATCATATTTTAAATGACCAAAACCTCTGTACTGTGATCTCTGACAAGCAACAGCTGTCATTTTAAGTCTAAAGCGACTTATAGAGAGAGTTAGAACAAAAAAGAGCATCATAAACCATCTGCAGATCACAGTTCTCAAAATTACTTTTCATACCATGGACAAAGAACGTAACTCCCCTCAACATACAGTCTCTTTGTAGCATGTAACAGTCACTATGCTGCCCATCACCATTAAGAAGCATCTAAGATAAGCAACTATCCCATCTTCTTTCAGAACTTAGTATAAATATTACAAAATACAGCATTGTTGAGACCAGGATGATATGATATTCGAAATTTCTGTCAAGGACAAAAGAAAATATAAAAAAGGAAAACAGTTCCAAGTTACTGAACAAGAAATTCATACATTTCCAAACATTATTAAAAAAAATAAAAGCACCAAATATGATGAACAGTCAAATGCATAAATACAATAAGAATAACAGGAAATGACAAATATATGAAATGCAGCACAGTGCAGGCTTTCCATCTAAAATATTCTAATAACAATAACAATTAGTACAGTATAAGAATTAGACATAATACTGTGTACTGAATCATGTTTCCGACAGCACACTGAGAGCGCATGATAAATGGTTAGTAGCATCACAAAGCAAGAACGGTAACATGAGCAGAACAAAACACAAACAGACATAAACAAAGGTACCCACTACCACCAAGCAACAAGCCCAAGCAACCCCAAGATATATAATGTATATATATAACAGGGTATATATAGGGTGTTCAGGAAATAAAACAACTTAGAATTATTCACATATCTAATTGTATTTAGGGAATTTATACATTTGTTATGAGTGAGACTTAAAATAATATATATTTATATATATATGTATATGTAAAATAAAAAATGTAAAATTGATGCATACTCAGCAGTTGGGTATACCACATACTGACCCCTCACATCTACCGCAATAATTTAGAGGAGCGAAGACTCTGCTTTCTTCAAAGGAAAGCAGAGGCTGCTGCCACAGGAGAAGAAAAACAGGGAGGGGAAAGGATTGCTAGGGCTTGTTGTGCTGCTTCCCGCATTACTGTGTGTACCACAAGAGGAATTTCCCTTCGTTTACATTCTACGACCAATCTCAGTACTGTGCTTCAACTGTATATTCCAGGTGCAGAACAAGAAATCATGTGTGGAACCATATCAAAATACAACAATTTCCTTCACCCTGGCACATGAGCCATGAAATGTGAACACGACAAAGCAAAGTGCACAACAGCGAAGTTAAAAGGAAAATCTTGCTGAACACTTTAAAGGTGGTTTTCAGGTCAAGATCTTTTCAAAAACAAAAGCTGATTACAGACAAAATTTGGACAATAAGGTTTGAAAGACATGAGGCAAAGTACCATGTGCGGTACAAAAGTTCGGCACTGCGTAGCATACAACGAGCTGTTACGAATAAAACCACACTTTTAATTAAAGAAACTAATCAGATCCTTTTCACTGACAGGAACGTCACTGTTTTATCTACCTCATTATAATGACAAGTCTCAAACTGCTAAAAATTATTCCTCAAGAGCCCTTAATTTAGTTACGATGCGATGTCAAGTTGTTAAATTTTTTAAACATTTCAGCGGGACAAGATTATATGAATAAAGATTAAAACATGATTGAAAATAGGTACAGGAATATAAATTAACAAAATTAATAAAAGTGCTGGTAGATAAAGTAAGGGGTAGTTTGCAGTTCACATGCGGTAACTGAAAGTCATGCAAACACAAAAGATAAAAATATCAAAAGCACACAATTGTCTCTTAATTAAAAGCATGGTACCAACGAAAAAAAAAAAAAAAAAAAAAAATCACGATTATCCTCTCTTCTTTGAAGCCCACATCGTCACGGTAGCACTTTGTGACCATTCATGATAAATGAATTTCTAGCATTTTATGATCCTTCACTGTGTTTTTTTTGCCAGTGCATTACTAATCCCCTATCAAGAATATCACAAATACATGTTGAACATATGACGAAAATTTATGAAACCTAACAAAAGCTACAGTATACTAAAGCTACACTTTTCTGAAACTACTGTACACTGAATTCTAACATTCTCATCCAATTCTCATCAGATACCACTCAAGGTCCTCATAGCAAAGAATATTTCTTGAGCAAACATGACTCTTAACTATTAAAGGCTTCACTGTTACGGTATCAAAATTATCACTGACTGCCAATAATTCAATAAATACAGTACTAAATGATTATTTCCAAGCCATTTATTTCTTAGAGGAAAAATCGTGGAATGAAAGAACAGCCAATGTGCTACAGCTGACAATGAACTTCAAAGGAGAAAGCCAAATTTGACCAAATAAACTATTACTTCAAAGTACAAAAATAAAGGCAAAAGAAAAAAAAAAAAATCAGCAACAGCAAAATAAAAATTTTCATTTGTAACAAACAGGTTTTAGTTACTTCCACGTAACAATTTGAAGGAAAGAATTCTGCAGCGTAAATTAAATTCCGGCTCTCTCTATCAGTCTGTGTTAATTGGTACCCAAAGTATTGTATACTGTAGCTCATAACTTTTACCTCGGTTTGTGCTTAATTGAAAAAAACGTTTGAACTTGAAATGTAGGAATGTAATTAAATAAAGTTTAATAAAAATGAAAATGAGATCAATGAAGGTGAATTGAAGAAGTGCAAATAACTAAAACCTATTGTATGAACTACTGTACCTGTACAATATTTATATGGACAATGTGT
This sequence comes from Macrobrachium rosenbergii, assembly GCF_040412425.1. Lineage (NCBI taxonomy): Eukaryota > Metazoa > Arthropoda > Malacostraca > Decapoda > Palaemonidae > Macrobrachium > Macrobrachium rosenbergii. Next base: position 74,772,483 of record NC_089750.1, read on the forward strand.
CTTGAATTGACTATTAGTAGTTAATTTAAAAGTATGGAAATTTTTCAATTTAATAGTTTGTGCATCCATCATTATCAAAAAGGGTCATTTGCCTAGAAATCAATAATCACAGCATGCACAAACAAAGATGGCAAATTGTTAAATATTTTTAAATATAAGTTAGTGACTTGAACATCTGGAGCTGAGCAACATACTCAAATGCTCACTGAATCAAAGCAATTTCATGAAGAAAAATGAGTGAACTGATTATACAACCAAGATACGATTAAGACACATCACTGTACCTTAGAATAACAGTCATATATATATATCATTGATAATACATTATCAATCATTTGTTAATGAGAAACTGAAAAGCAAAAACTTAATACACTGAACAATCAATGATGTACATTGCAACTGTACTGAAAGCACTATGTGACAAGCTCATTCAAAGCTGGGAGGTCTATGTATAATTGCACAAACACTACTCTTATCACTAACGATTACATCCTGCAAAGCTATACACACCTAACTTGAGGCCAGAGTACTGCATAAGTGACATCATACAAATTTCAAGAGAACTTACTTGCACCGGACATTTATTCGTAAAAATGGCAGGTTACGGTGTCCGATATTTTCTCCCTCGATTTTCATTGCAAAAAGATGATTTCATCAATAAACAAACTGACTCCAGTGAACAGTCATTTTAGGAAGTCTTGTTCAGTAATTATGGAACTATTTTGCATAGCAAAAGTCTTGGGGAATATAATAATTGCACCAATGACTCATGGAGAATAGATTTCAATAAGAAATCCTTCTATTTACTTAAAAATAAACCCCACTGAACTCACTTCACTTGGCTTTCCGCTTGTAAGTTTTATGACACAGTACATTAAGTCCAACTTAGAACACAAGTAAAAATTACTTGATTAAGTTAAGTGGCAACTGAAAGAGTTCTTCCATCTCTCACACATTGCAATGCAAATAAAAGATATGATGTCGTATCACAAAATGAACACAATGAGGTGCAATTCTTGCAGATGTAAGTTCCCTTGAAGGGCATATTTGAATGATACTCCCTTAAGGACTCATGATACCTCAGGTGCAAAACAAGCAGAACAGTTAACCTATGTTTGGCACAGTCCTGAAGCTTTACATACTTACTAATTAAATGCACATGAGCACCAAATGGCTCAGGGGTTAAAACACACCATTTATGACTAGCTTTGTGGGCGCTAGTAAGCTAGGCTTACTAAATGCGTTTAAAGTTTCATGATTCACTAAATAATGCATACGTTATCAGATAAAGGAAATGGCTATTTCAACAACTGTAAGAGCTGCTATTGAGAAGAATAAATAGTCTGACTAGAGAAAAAGAAAATGGAGAAGCATTTAGGAAGGTTTCTTAAAAAAAAAAAAAAAGCAGCCACATATAAATGCCACAAAACCAAAAAACAATTTGTGGAGATAACTTCCGTGTTTGTTCAGCCTACGTGATATTCATATTTAATTTTTAAAAAATTATTATTACTTGCTAGAGGGAAGCATAGTTTCCTTTTAAAGGAAATCTATGCTCCATAACAGAATGTACAAGTAAAGTGGTACTATCACTTCTATACACACCTTGTACAGATCACGGGGTGCACAGTGTAAACATAGCATTAAAGGTTTCTGCTACCATGTGTTTTGCAGTTTTATTTTTTGGTTTAACAATGCCACCACTAACTGAAGTTGGTGTTAGCTCCTTGAATGAATTCTTCCTTTGTTTCTTTGCTTTGCTTTGTTTGCGAAAAAAGCTATACGTGTTGACAAGCGCCGCAGCATCAAGCCCTTTGACATTCAGGAATTTTGGATTGCGTCTCTTGTTGCGCGCTTTACTCAACAGCAACGCCTGGGTACCGCAACTGGCAGGACTGTTTTCTTCAGAGAATGCTTTATACTGATGAGGATTATACTCCTCAGTGTCTGTGCAATATTCTGTTGCTGATGGATCTTCATCGCCATCATCAGGACTAAATGACGTACATGATTCAGAGCTCACAAGGGGAGCGGCGTACATACCCAACGTTAGCCTGCGTTCGAGAGTTTCCAAATCTGTATCAGTATCCGTAGCAGAAGCAACATCTCTTTCTAATCTACCAGGTAGTGAATTGGAAACAACAAAGTGGGTGAATAGTGTGTCACTCAGGAGAGTGACTCCATTCTGGTTCTTTTTTACATTGGCAGGTGATTCACTCTTATTCAACGGAACTTTAGGTGTGGGGGATAACATTCGCTCTCTCGGTGAGGCAGGGGAATAATGGCTCGGAACAGGGTCGTGATTTCTCTGAAATGCTTCACTCACAACTGGATCTCGGAATTTGACATGATTGTTTCCCTTCGACTGCAAAGAGTTTTCTCTCCCGTGCTTTGGAATAATTGGAGAGTTCTTCTTGCTGCTTTTCAGTGTGTAATCATTCTTAATAACAAGGGGAGAAGAGGAGGCAGGAGAGGAGGCATTGCTAATGGAATACGTATAATTGGAAAGTGATAAACTACTAGAGGGATATAAGCCATTAGTTAGAGGAGAATTATTATTAGAGAGATTACTGGTATTTGAAGCTGATGAAAGCAAAGGAGTGTTTGCTCTCCATAATGGGCTGTACTTGCGAGGATACTGAGAATATGGTACATCACTCTTATAACCATTAACCAGGGGTTTACTACTGCCATTCACATTATATGCATTAGCAGTTCCCATTGCACCAGTCTCTCCTTTCTCATCTGTGTTCTTTGAATTCTTTGCTACAGGTTGAACTTTTTCCTCATTCCTGAACTTTGCTGGTGTTGACTGGGGAGGCTGCAAAAACAAAGATGATGGTACTACTTTAGCAGGATCATCCTTTCTCTCGTTTTCCTGAACATAAGTCTTCCTAAGCAAAGCAGGTAACTTCATGTTGAGATGCAGAGGTTTATGTGGCTCTAACTTAGTTCTACCTGAGGTTGGAGCAGATGTATTGGCAGAATTTGACAAGCTGCCCTCCTTTTCAACTTTATTATGCTGCTCAGGGATTTTATCAGTAGTATGGGAATTCATTGTGGTACCATCTGCAAGACTGCCCTTTTGTTGGTTTGGTAGAGCCTTTTCCAGCTTTGTAAAATCTTTATTACTGCTAACTGAATTACCAACGAGGACTGTCTTTGTAACAGGCAAGTCTACTGAGTCTGGAACTGTTTCTGTTACCAGGGCATTAGGAAAGGGCGGAGACTTGGTAGCTCTGCTACGAGTGGCATTTATACTATTAGGAAGGCGTGGAGAGTTATGTGGGGTAGGAGAATCTGGTGGAATCAACGGTCGAGAATATGCTGGGCAAGTCTTTCGAGCCTGAGACAGAGAAGCAGAAGTTGGACTCGTCACATATGTGAGAGAAGTGAGGGAGGTTGCAGACGCAGGTGGCAATGAACACATAGTCATTAGGTTCTCCGAGGTTTTATTGCAGCTCAGCACTCCAGGGCTGGCTTGTATGGTTGACACTTCCACAACAGTTGATGGGAGGCAGAATGCTAGAGAAACATTTGGGGAGTTGGGAAGTGGAGAAAGAGATGGGGATACATGAATGCTTGGAATGGGTGTTGTTGATAAAGAAGTTGTATGATTGTATTTATAGGGAGGACTGTATGAACACACTGTGTGAGGTCTGGGTGGACATGGAGAGGACACACGGACATTTGGTCCTCCACAGCTTCCCATCTCTTTGTTCATATCCTGAGAACTGTTCTGGAAACAGCAGTGGAGACAAGAAGTGTGTGCTGGGTGTGAATGATGCATTACCGGGGGCGAGTTACTTCTCTGACCACCTAAAGCTGGAATAATATCGCTCATATGATGAGTGGTGCACTCTTCTACTATGGAAGGAATCACTGGGCTGAGGCAGCGGTACACTCCTGAGAGCCCAGATTCTAAAGTATTGGAAAAAACTCCAGAAACGCCGGAATCCAAGGTCCCAACATAGTCTGGTGAGTGGTCTTCGACACAACCATTATCATCACAGCCCTCACAGCTGCTGGGTGAAGTGCGGCAACATCCACTGTCTTCGTTTGTAGGGGACGGAGACAATTTAAACTCATGGATGTGTCGTATGACTATGGGACTTTCCTTTGAGGTCTGAGTGGCAAAAGAGGCTGAACTAACAGGCAAAGGGGGCAGAGATCTTGGTTGTTGTAATGGTAAGGTGGAAGACAAGAAATTAGTAGAAAGCAGACCTTTAGGTTGTCTAAAAATAAGTAAATCTGACTCACTAGCCCACTTAAGATTTTTCTTAAACATTCTTCTCTTTCTACTGGGATCAACACAAAAGGAAAAACCAGGAATGGTGCTTGGATTCGGTGACCATCCCCCTGGACTGGGAATGTGTCGGCTAAAATCTCCTTTGCAATCCCACCTGTTTTCCTGAGTAAGCGAGGTCTGTCGTTCCTGAAGGTCAGAAACCAGTGTTTGAAGGACGGGTAACTGTTCACTACTATCCCCTTCTCCTGCACGCTGCTTCAGTAAAGTATTCTCATGCTGCAGTCGAATCAATTTTTGTCTGAAATTCAAGTGATTTACTTATTAAACAAAGAAAGAAATTTATTACATAAACATGTACAAAGGCAATGCAACGAGCTGCTGAAATTTTGAGAAGTTCTTTGAGAGGCTACCCAAACAAAAATCTTGTGATGAGGTAAAACTACTAAATACCTAATCTCATGAGGAACAATTTCCAGCAAGTCAACGTCAGAGAGATCTGAGGGAGGCCTGGAGGTGGTATCGGATGTCAAGGTCGAAACGTGGCACCGTAGCTCCTCAATGTTTTCTTTGAGACCGTCGCGTTCCAATGTTAGTCTCTGGAACAAACACAAAAGCAGTGAAGTTGTTCTTGATTAGGCACAAAGGGCCATAGCATTTCATTTTTGCACAATACACACAGAGAGGGTCTACAAATCTCAACTCACATCCTTTTCCTGGATAATGGCCTCCATCTTCTCAGCTAATTTTTTGTTTTCAAATATTTGACGATCTGTCTTCTTCGCCTCTTCAGCGAGTTTCTGGTGGAGCTCTGCAACTTGCTTTTTGTAGAGTTCCAACTGGGGTCTCCAAGTGCCACTCTTCTTTACCTCCTATGTAAAGTATAAAAAAGTAAATTTTAACAGCCTTCATCTTTATGGCTCAATATACAAAGCTATGACTACAATATATCCTTTTCCTTGCTGTAACTGGTACATTTAAAAGAAGCATTACCAATGCAAAATCTTTGGATGGAAAAAGTTTCTCATGAAAATCTTGAAAATTCAAAATACCATTCAACTATGATGAAATTTCTTTTGAAAGAATACACTGTACTTGTAAAATGGCTGCTTAAAATTGTATAAACCACCCAAATTAAAATCCAAGATTACATGCAAGATCTTAAAAGAATAAAATTACAATGCAGTAAAATCACAGTGATGCATTCATCTGCATTTTGGCTACCATTCCACTAAATCATAAAGTAGCACCTATGTACAGTACTTATTTTGACTCTTCCAGCAAAGGGTTTCGTAACTAGATGACCACATGAACCACAGAACTTCAAGGATGGCTGAAATCTCTTCTGACAAGTGATACAGATAAACTTCTATGTATCTGGAGACTTAAAAATGACTTAATAAGCCTCTTGTCCTATCTAAAAGCATATACGTAATTCCCTCACAGCAGAGTATTTTAATGGTTCCCATAAATCATAGATGGTTGTAAAGACAATTATCATTTTAATGAAGCTTTTTTTACGCTTGTAATGTACCTGAATTTTCAAGTCACTGTTATCCTAAAACAGAAAACTGAACAACTATGCCACAACCCTCATCATCTTAGAGATCATATATCTAATCATCACATGGCACTATATATAAGAACTTACAACCAACATAAAAAAAAATTATTTCAGTACACTCAACGCTACAAGAAGAGTAGTTTTCATGTTAGAAGCTACTTAAAACACAGCATTCTTCCTCACTACTTTTACCTGCAACAAAGAATGTCTTCTCTAGTGTTCAACTGTAAACCTAATGCATTGTTGAAGATATTTAAGTTACAAAATCAGGAACTTGCTAGGCGTGTTGAAATCTAGTAAACATAACAGCCATTACAAAACTGAACTGTGATTTCACTTCGATAGAAAGAAAATAACAAGTGAATTGACTGGGAAATTTGATAAAAATGTCTCTTTGAACATGAGGAACTTTTGACCCTCCCACTGAAGAACAGGAGGTCCACATAATGAATAAAAACCAAATCAAACCTTTTCCGTACACACCAAGCATACTGCCTGTACTGTGCTGTACATTCTCCTGTGGTTTTAAGATAATGAAAAAGGGCAACCTACCTCTTCCAGTTCCATGTTGTGCTGCATGTAGTCCGAGTTCTTCTCCTCAAGGATTCTGACCTGCCGTTTCAGGTCACTCAGTTCCTCCAATTTCTTTTTGTAAGTTTCCATCGTGCCCTCGTAAACTACTGCCCGCTCGCTCATCTCACGGAGAGCGTCCACCTGGAGTAAAATGAATGTCATCCACATAATTCTAATTAAATGAAATATAGTACGGTCTACTGTACTGAGAGAGAGAGAGAGAGAGAGAGAGAGAGAGAGAGAGAGAGAGAGAGAGAGAGAGAGAGAGAGAGAGAGAGAGAGAATCTTTATTTCATTATTTATAACAAGCAATTATGAATGACAAATGGAATCATTGCTTCACAGTCTTAATGTTTGAGAGAGAGAGAGAGAGAGAGAGAGAGAGAGAGAGAGAGAGAGAGAGAGAGAGAGAGAGAGAGAGAGAGAGAGAGAGAGATCTTGGTCACATTATCTATAACAAACAATTATGAAGGACAAATGGAATAATTACCTTACAGTCTTAATGTTTTTGAGAGAGAGAGAGAGAGAGAGAGAGAAGCGCAACATCTTTCACATTATATAAAATAAATAATTATGAGAAAAGGCACTTCTTAATAGGTTTACCACATAGGAAAGTCACTAATCTGCAAATGGAATCATTACTTCAACGGATGGTGGCAGAGAGAGAGAGAGAGAGAGAGAGAGAGAGAGAGAGAGAGAGAGAGAGAGAGAGAGAGAGAGAGCTTACCTCATCCTTGAGAGAGCGCGCTTCATCAGCCAACTGCTGCAGTTCCTCATTGCGAGCCTGTACCTCCTGATTCTCCCTCTCAAGCACCTCGAACTTTGTGCGATACTCATCTCGTGCTGTCAAGAATGACAAACCATTTCAGTGGATTTTGCCTCTTACTCCAATCTATTCACTACGTCACAATAAAAACTACAGAAGCTGGATGTAAGATATTTTCACTCTATTGTTCTATAAGCTGAAAATACACAGGAAGAGTTATTTTCTTGAGAGCAAATACAAATTGCATAATGTTCATGAGGCATGTGTCAGGATATGTAGACAGGAGAGTGACAAGTTAGGTGTAAAATTAGGTCTACAAGAAGACTGTTTTCTGTCTCCATGGCGATTTAATATCTAAGTACCAAGTAATGCTAAGAGTCAAATTAAGAACCCATTGGGAATGTAAGTGTTATGTTGGGGGTAGAGAAAATAGGGCATGAATTGAGTGTGGAGTGGCAGATATCTGCAGATAAAATAATGGTGAGTGGAGCTATTGAAGAGAAAACCAGACTAGTGAAAGCCTGAAAACATTGGTAAGATGAAAATTTTGAGTTAGAGTTACCAAGAAACCAAAGCTGGAATGAATGAATGAAGTGATTGGTGAACCATCCTACCTGTATGGATGTGAAGTTTGGATGCTAAATGTAGATGAAAAATAAACAGTACAAGTGTTTGCTTAGCATAACTATAAGCACTTGCGATATATGAAAAACTTAAAGGGTGAGAAATGTGGTGTTGTAAAGCAATAAAAGGGTTAACACAGGTGACAAGATGGATTGTAATGCTCAAAGATGGTTTAGTCATGTGGAGAAAATGGATGACCATAAGCTGGTGAAATATATATAATTTGAAGGCAATGAAGTGAAGGAAGGGGGAAAGAGCTTAAAAATGCTGGCGAGTGGAATGGAAGAGGTAATGACATGAGTGGTCTTCATATCTTGGAATCTAGAGATTGTTACTAATGCTGCTCTAGTTTCCTGCAAGTGGAGTTCACCTCAGATTTGGCAGTTATAAGTATGGATGTGGCATACATATATACACAATTATATATGTGTTTTGCACTGCATTATCACACAATCACAATTAATAATCATTACCAACAAACAGTGACTCTAACCAGGCAAACTATGGCCAAAATCACCACCCACTTGGTATGAAATCTGAACACTTGCATTTCCTTTGAATCAAGCCAAGCCAGCAACTTACATGTTTCGAGCTTATAGAGCTCATCCTGAAGGCTGTCGATCTGTTTCTTGAGATCCTTGTATCGTAGCGTGGACGTACCGCCCAGATCACCACCAGTTTCCAAGGCATCCAGGCGGTTCAAAAGCTTTTCGTTTTCGGTGGAGAGCGCTGTCTTCTCCTCTGCTATCACAGAGATCTGCGGAACACAGTAAACTGTAACATGAGCGTCAATGTACAGATGAGTTTACCCTCGCCTTATTCGTTTGCCATTTGTCTACCTTTAACCTGACGCTGCTTTACTTTCTTTGTTTAGGTTTCGATCCTATTTTGGGAACGTTCCATTCAAATTAGGTATCGTTTCTATTCTGGGAACATTCCATTCAAAGTAAATTGCTTATATTATGGGGACTTTCCGTTCGAATAAGGGGTCATTTCTATTCTTGGACTGTCCCATTCGAGTTAGGGGTCGTTGCTATTCTGGGAATGTTCCATTCAAAATAAGTATTGCTTATATTATGGGAATGTTCCATTCGAATAAGGAGTCACTTCTTTCCTGGGGAAGTTCCATTCAAATGAGGTATCGTTTCTATTCTGGGAACATTCCATTAAAAATAGGTGTTGCTGATATTATGGGAACGTTCCATTTGAAAAAGGGGTCATTTCTATTCTTGGACTGTTCCATGCGAATTAGGGGTCGTTGCTACTCTGGGAATGTTCCATTCGAATCAGGTATTGTTTCTATTCTGGGAACGTTTAATTTCAATAAGAAAAATGCAAACAATGTCTGCAGAGGGTTAACAGACAAACTTGTGTCCTGGGAGTGTCAGATTTCACTCAACCCAGGCAATGGCCAGGCAGTACCAAATGAACGAAATAGAAGTATTTTTATTTTAACTTACAAAAGGAGCACTATTCTACAAATCCAATACTATCTAGACTTCTTATCATTCAAAATAGTTTCCGAATAAAATACAACTTATACAGGTATAAGGAATTATAGAGAATATGTTTTACATTTGGTCCAAGTTCAGACAAAAACCCTGTACCTGACACAGCAAAATGGTAAAAAAAAAAACTCATTACATTTTCATGTGATTGAAAAAATTCTCTAGTTATATTCAGTGGAGTCCTTCCTTTCTTACTTTGTTGCAAAAAGTGTAAAATTCAATTAAAATTAAACTCACAGAAATTTCAACATAAAAAGTTTCTATGAACTTTTTCCAAAACTCCTGTTGATTTATTTTCCTTTCTTAGGCTTTTGCTCCAAACAACGAAATTAAACATTGGTTTTTAGACAAATAAAAACCAATATGTGACAATCTATGTCCATCAAAGGTCAAAGATTCAAATTCAAGAATAAATCTGAAATTAAAATTCTCAAACTAAGAGGCAATTAAGACTGACAAAAATTTGTGACCTTGACCTTTGACAGATGTCAAACATGGTAAACTTAATCCAAATGAAATCAGCAATATAATTTAACACTATGAAATAAATTTGTAGGCAGCTAAGGAAAACTGAAACCTTCACCTTGACCAATTTTTCCCTACAATTTAATGATCTGGAAAAGGTCCTCTAATTAATATATATCGAGCTTCATATATCCGTTCACCTGTTCTTCAGAAACCATAAAACATAATAACCCCAGGTGACAACAGAGAACACAGCCTCAGTCCTGCTTTTGATTTCAATGCAAGTCAAAGAAGTGCGGCATAGGGGTAGCAACTTCACCCCTGAGAACTTTCAGAGAACTGACTCTATATATATATATATATATATATATATATATATATATATATATATATATATATATATATATATATATATATATATATATATAAATTTCTGATCCACATCAGGATCAAACCCAGGTCTTTCAAATAAAAGACCAGACCACTGCCAACCAAGCCACACACGTCATGAAAGAAGTTGGAACCTGAGTACCACTGTACCTAAGGCTTTACCTGGGTAATGTAACTGCTTGCATACCAGCGTGTTTTCCCCAACTTCCCGTCTCAGCAGTGACCCAATTGACAGCATTCATCCGAATGATCCTTTCTGAGTGAATATTGATAGAAATAATCGACACACAATCACACGTGGAACAGAAATAAATTTCTGACTCACATCGGGATCGAACCCAGGTCTTCCACACGAAAGACCAGACCGTCTGATGCGAGTCAGAAATCTATTTCTGTTCCACACGTGATTGTGAGTTGATTAATTCTACATATATATATATATATATATATGTGTGTGTGTGTGTGTGTGTGTGTGTGTGATTTTCTCCTCACCTGCTGTTCGAGCTCGTGGCACCTCTGGACAGCTTCGTCCCTGGACTGCGTGGCCGTTTCCAGCTGCTCGAGGACGGTCTTCAGCTGCGGGTGAAAGGAGGCGGGGCCTAGCTCGAGACGCCCCTCGGTGTCGGGCCCCAGGATGCCCGGGGAGCTCTCCCTCAGCATCAACTCCTGGATGGCTTCCATGATCACCTTCTGCACCGTCTCCTCCATGTTCATGATGGCTTCGATGTATTCTGAGGGGTGGAAGGAGTCTTGTAGTGGGTTGGAATGCCTAGGCTCACTCGCTCAGAGACAGAGAGAGAGAGCGGGGGTATCAGCATATGGATTTAGAGAACCTGGTCTACAAAAGAAAGAGAGAGAGAGAGAGAGAGAGAGAGAGAGAGAGAGAGAGAGAGAGAGAGAGAGAGAGAGAGAGAGAGAGAGAGAGAGAGAGAGAGCTGGGGGTTATTAGCATATGGATTTACAGGACCTGGTCTACAAAAGAGAGAGAGAGAGAGAGAGAGAGAGAGAGAGAGAGAGAGAGAGAGAGAGAGAGAGAGAGAGAGAGAGAGAGAGAGAATCTCCAGGTGTAAGTATAAAATCACATGAACTATAGATATACCTACGCGACCTTCATACTCGTCCCAAAATGAAGAAATGGAATACTTCAGTATCTCAGTGTCTTTATTTCAGTTCAAAAAGTAAACAAAATCTAATATTCCAAAGGCCCTTTTATTTCTAAAGTCAGTAACGTCTAAAATTGACTTCAATTTCAAAGCCTATCAGTATTCTCAGTGATGCTCCTTCGTGTAGGTAACACGGAAAGAATTTCAAACCACGTCCCCCCTATTCCCATCGTCTGTTTCTCAGGCATGAAAGGTCTGAAGAGCTGTCAAGACACGTCTACTCTCTCTCTCTCTTTCTCTCTCTCTCTCTCTCTCTCTCTCTCTCTTTTTATATATACAGTATATATGTATATATATATATATATATGTGCGTTTATATACAGTTCATTTATAAATATAAAAGAGAGAGAGAGAGAGAGAGAGAGAGAGAGAGAGAGAGAGAGAGAGAGAGAGAGAGAGAGAGAGAGAGAGAGAGAGAGAGAGAGAGACAAGTATACATTAATTTAACCAGACCACTGAGCTATATATATATATATATATATATATATATATATATATATATATATATATATATATATATATATATGTATATATATATATATATATATATATATATATATATATATATATATATATATATATATAGAGAGAGAGAGAGAGAGAGAGAGAGAGAGAGAGAGAGAGAGAGAGAGAGAGAGAGAGAGAGAGAGAGAGAGAGAGTCAAGTATACCTTAATTTAACCAGACCACTGAGCTGATTAACAGCTCTCCTAGGGCTAGCCAGAAGGATCAGACTAATTTTACGTGGCTAAGAACCGATTGGTTACCTAGCGACGGAACCTACAGCTTATTGTGGAATCCGAACAACATTATACCGAGAAATGAATTTCTATCACCAGAAATAAATTCCTCTAATTCTCGATTGGCCGGGCGGAGATTCGTACTCGGGCCCTGCAGAGTGCTAGCCGAGAACGGTACCGACCAGTCCAACTAGGGACAGAGAGAGAGAGAGAGAGAGAGAGAGAGAGAGAGAGAGAGAGAGATATATATATATATATATATATATATATATATATATATATATATATATATATAAAGAACTGTCAATTCACACCTAACATAAGAATGCACCAAATATTAGTGACGTGCTTCTCATACAAAGCATGGCCGATTTTCTAAATTCATTCTACTCACGTTGAAAGTAATGCAGCTAACTCCATTTTAGGACAAAGACACCACCAGCACATTCTTTGCATGACAATAACTCGAGAACTGACGTCATCGCTGACGCTTCTTTGTCAATAGTCAAAATTATTAGTCATCAAGAACGACAGATATCTCGATGAAAAAATTTATTGTAACAATAAATTCTTCTGTTTTAGTCCTATTAAGCATTCAGTATCTCAATGGTTGAAAGTAATTAGTGCCCTGTGATTTCGGGGTAAAAATGATCTTTTAACCTTATTCTGATAACATCTCAAAATATATACTAAACTAACAATTCTGGAGAGCATTGTGGAAAAAAATTAAAAAATATAAATTTTGCTACTTATATTCATATCTCTTTTGGATCTCTCTCCCCTATATAAGTCACGATTTTCCCACGTCGGAATAAAAAAAAATCTGTACAACCCTCTGAGAAGTTGCAATAGTAGTAGTATTTGGATTCTGAAGTCTTTAAAACGGCTCTTCCGCTCATAGGAAAGCTCCTTAAAAAAAGATAAAATATCGGTACACCCCTCCGTGAGTCTTAGTAGTAGTAGTATTAGTACAAGGGATTTATCTTTGCAACGGCTCCCATGCTCCGATTCAACATTTCATGTAGTAGAAGTAGTAGTAGATGGGATTTAGTGTCTTTAAAACGGCTCCCTCGCTCGTAGGGTTACTCACGCTGTTTGCTCTCGCAATTAACGGCGCATCCAAGGATGAGCTGCAGCATCCGACCCAGTTCCTCCTGGTCGTCATGTTCGCCTGCAAAAGAAAGGAAGAAGAGGACGTTAGAATAAAGAAGAACACTATGGGGAAAATGTCAATAAAAACAGATGCTAGAGATGAGATAAAGGTGAAGGATTCATGAAAACTAAATGACTATATTTAGATGGTCGATGCTTAAAGATGCTAAAAAAAAAAGATTAGCGAAATATTACGTGAAAGAATAAGGAACACCTGAAATTATACGAATAAATAAAACTGGCAAAATTATCAAGACGGACAAATGACGGAAAGATAAACACCTGGGAAAATACATCAAATAATAACAGAAATCGAGCAAACAGAAAAAGGTAAAATAATGGAAAATCATGACTGCATTAGAAACGATTAACGAAGAAAGAAAACAGATTTACGATGAATATTTCCTATTTGAATATTTTCTATATTCAAATATTACGAGACTTTTCAGAGAGAGAGAGAGAGAGAGAGAGAGAGAGAGAGAGAGAGAGAGAGAGAGAGAGAGAGAGAGAGAGAGAGAGAGAGAGACTACGTATCCCTACGATCTATCAACAGCAATTCAGTTATACAATGCTCTTGGTAATCACACATAACATACGTAACAAGAACTTACGTAATTCACAGAAGTACAAAGGTCTATACACATACATATACTATATGGAGTCAGATTTTCATTTAGATTTAAACGAATAATGGGGGAATATCACGTAAGCTGAAACAACGTACAACAGATTCATCCAAAACAAAACTCATGAGTAAAAAAAAAAAAAATAATATATATATATATATAGCTAGTGAGTCCTGTTAACAAGATCATTCTAAACGCTGCGTGTGTGTGTGTAGGTGTTTGTGTGCGCGTGTGTGTGGTAATGGGGGAGGGGTGTTTTAGGAAAAGGAGAGGGGGGAGGATTATTAGGCACTGGCGGACGCCCGAGGTCTCCCAAAATTCTTGTTCCCTAGTGGTTACATACCCCCATGGGCACCCTCTCACAGTCTGCTGAGTGTGACTGGTTTTGTATTTTTGGACTAGCCAAGCTTTCAGTAAAAGCTGAGCCTGACTGAGATCTTTCCCAAGCCAATTATGTGTCCAGCGACGAGCAACACTGAATGCTAACAGAGACTGAAGAGTGCTCCTGTGACTGAAATCTTTCCTGAACATCTATTCTTTAATGGCGATCAGCTTGGAAGAGTTGGGAAGTCTAGCTCCGTCCGTCTGTACAGTAGCTGCATCTTAAGGAACAAAAGACGGAAAACCTCTCTCTCTCTCTCTCTCTCTCTCTCTCTCTCTCTCTCTCTCTCTCTCTACCTTTCTGAAACACAGAAGCACCCGGGAACTGACGGTGAATGCATTTCAGAAAATGTTAATGAGATTTTATTCTCTCTCTCTCTCTCTCTCTCTAGTATACCTATCTGAAACACCTTTCTGAAATTTCAGAAAATGTTAATGAGATTTTATTTTCTCTTTCTCTCTCTTATACCTTTCTGAAACCTTTCTGAAACACAGAAGCCCCCTAACTGACGGTAATCTTTTCAAAAATGTTAATGAGATTTACCTCTCTCTCTCTCTCTCTCTCTCTCTCTCTCTCTCTCTCTCTCTCTCTCTCTCTCTCTAGTATAGTATACCTTTCTGAAAGGGTCTGACTCTTTTCAACAAGCATACCTTTCTGAAAGGGTCTTACTCCTTACTCTTTTCAACACAAGCTCACATGTACCTCCCAAAGGATCTCTGATACTTTCTCTCTCTCTCTCTCTCTCTCTCTCTCTCTCTCTCTCTCTCTCTCTCTCTCTCTCTCTCTGGCCACACAAGCCCGAGTGAAGTCCAGTACTACCAGTTGACCTTGAGCTTCTCCTTATACAGCTGACCACACATGCACCTGCTTCGGCAGTGGGTCTCAAGTGACGACCGACAACAAAAAAAGCCTTTAAATAAAAAAAAAATAAATAAATAAAGACGATGCTTTTCCCTTTGCCTTGTGCAAAAGAACGAAGGCAGGCAACTGCGTCGGCCGCCTGGCAAGCAGATGGCTCTGATTTATGCTGGCTTTTGTTGGGAGAGTGTAATGCAGGCTTGGTTCGTCTATGGGCGTCTCTGAGGTGTGGGAATATTGGAGTGGAATGTACAAATGTACCTGATTCTCTCTCAGCACTCGGATCCTTTGATACGAGCAAGCAAATATCGCACATCTATTCTGAGAGAGAGAGAGAGAGAGAGAGAGAGAGAGAGAGAGAGAGAGAGAGAGAGAGAGAGAGTAAAATCTCGCAGACTAGACTGCTGAGCCTTTCCAAGAATTAACATTTTCTGAAACGCATTCACTGTCAGATCCCGGGTGCTTCTGCGCTAATAGAGAGAGAGAGAGAGAGAGAGAGAGAGAGAGAGAGAGAGAGAGAGAGAGAGAGAGAGAGAGAGAGAGAGAGTAAAATCTCGCAGACTAGACTGCTGAGCCTTTCCAAGAATTAACATTTGTTGAAACGCATTATTCACTGCCAGATTCCAGTTTGCTTCTGCGCTAATAGAGAGAGAGAGAGAGAGAGAGAGAGAGAGAGAGAGAGAGAGAGAGAGAGAGAGAGAGAGCGTATAATTAATACCCTTGGCCCAGTCTCTTGTTCTATGTTCCCACAATTCTCCTTGACCATAGACTGCAAGAATTTTCTTTAGCAAATATGAGAGGAGACATTTCGCAAACGGGAAACAGCAAACAGAATAGTGAGGTCATTTGAACCAGGAGGTTTAATGTAAATACCTTTAATTAACTTCTCAGGTAAGGGTAAGCCCTTATGACTAAGGTAACTGCCCCCTTTTTTTATAATGCACAACTATTTATTTGCGCTCTTAACTTACAAAGTTAAATGATGTTTGCATTAACTGAATTTATATATATATTATATATTATATATATATATTTTATATATATATATATATATATATATATATATATATACACACACACATATATATATATATATATATATAGAGAGAGAGAGAGAGAGAGAGAGAGAGAGAGAGAGAGAGAGAGAGAGAGAGAGAGAGAGAGAGAGTCTGGCTGACGGATTTAATCCCGTCTCTGATTTCCTTATTACCAAAAAACATCGAATTATGAGGCCTAAAGAAACGTATCGATGTCGTTTATATCCTGGATGGGTTACCAATTCTTCCGTTTCTGTCATGTGAGTCTCGCGAGGTAAACTGGTTCTAAGCTGTCAACTGACAGACCATAACAAATTCCAAAGGACAAGCAAAAGAAAAATCAGTTTTGCTTGCAAACAAAAACAGCAGAAAAATCAGTTTTGCTTGCAAACAAAAGCAGCAGAAAACTTAGTTTTGCTTGCAAACAAAAACAGCAGAAAAATCAGTTTTGCTTGCAAACAAAAGCAGAAGAAAACTCAGTTTTGCTTGCAAACAAAAGCAGCAGAAAATTCAGTTTTGCTTGCAAACAAAAACAGCAGAAAACTCAGTTTTGCTTGCAAACAAAAGCAGAAGAAAACTCAGTTTTGCTTGCAAACAAAAGCAGCAGAAAATTCAGTTTTGCTTGCAAACAAAAACAGCAGAAAACTCAGTTTTGCTTGCAAAAAAACAGCGGAAAATTCAGTTTTGCTTCCAAACAAAAGCAGCAGAAAAATCAGTTTTGCTTGCAAACAAAAGCAGCAGAAAAATCAGTTTTGCTTGCAAACAAAAGCAGAAGAAAACTCAGTTTTGCTTGCAAACAAAAGCAGCAGAAAATTCAGTTTTGCTTCCAAACAAAAACAGCAGAAAACTCAGTTTTGCTTGCAAACAAAAGCAGAAGAAAACTCAGTTTTGCTTGCAAACAAAACAGCGGAAAATTCAGTTTTGCTTCCAAACAAAAGCAGCAGAAAAATCAGTTTTGCTTGCAAACAAAAGCAGCAGAAAAATCAGTTTTGCTTGCAAACAAAAGCAGAAGAAAACTCAGTTTTGCTTGCAAACAAAAGCAGCAGAAAATTCAGTTTTGCTTGCAAACAAAAACAGCAGAAAACTCAGTTTTGCTTGCAAACAAAAGCAGCAGAAAAATCAGTTTTGCTT
>NC_089750.1:74797206-74814706 GCF_040412425.1 Macrobrachium rosenbergii
GTCCTTCGCGTGAACAGCAGAAAGACTAACTTACGAGGTCCTTTGTATGTTGACGCTGGCCATACGTGGAAAACTGATATCCAAGGATTGTTTATTTTTTATATATTTATATATTCCCGTAAGTCTTTATTAGTCTTTATTTACGTATAAACACATTCACGCCGTGTACATTGTATGCATATGTATGACTGTGAAATATTTTCTGTTACAACAGAATTCTATCAAATATAAGGAGCCCATACATATACATATATATACATGTATATGTATGTATGTATGTATATGTATATATATATATATATATATATATATATATATATATATATATATATATATATATATATATATATATATATATATATATATATATATATATATATATATATATATATATAAACAGTGTACATTTTGTGCAGAATCTTTCATCAAAATGAATGACACAAAACAAAAGTACAGATATATATTTACTTATTCACAAGGAAATTCGTAAACAGAGACAAAATTACTTTTAAGGCTTAATTTAATATTCATATTCTTTTATTAATTATATACTATTCTCAAGAATAAAGTTAATGCTGATATGCACGAGATGGTTATTTTAAGGCACCACCTATTTAATTTTCTAAATCTTTCCTTGTCGCAACATTAACACTGAGGACAAGAGGAAAATAGTCTCTTATGAGAGAGAGAGAGAGAGAGAGAGAGAGAGAGAGAGAGAGAGAGAGAGAGAGAGAGAGAGTTTCTTTATAGTCCTCGTACCTGCAGCATTCTAATCACTGCCCGGGGGCATCATATTCCTTTGGTATGAAACGTCCCTCCGTTGTTGCCTCACAGTACAACAACAACAACACGACGAAGAGGTTCTTCGTATAATACAATGGGCTGGACCACGCCTTGGAAAGCTTCCAAGTCAATGGTAGGACAAACAACAAACTCCCACGTGACTCCCTCACCCCTCCCAACTCCTCCCCTTTTCCACCCCTCCCCAAAAGCCACATCCCACTTTCGATACGAGAGGAATCATAAAAGTATCTTGACGAGACTTGGGAAAAATTTTTCGACACAAAAACGGGTCTTGTTCATGCAAGGTATATAGCCTAAATGCGATTCGACACCACAGAGTTCTACAAACAATAATAAATAAGTAAATAAATAACAAAACAATAATAAGAATAATGATAGAAAGCTAGGAATTATCACATTCCACTCTGATGATGATAGCAGAGCTGTCGTAAGCTTGGAACAGCAATGTGCAAATAATTTTTGTGTAAAAAAAGTCGACTCTTACAACTGCGATTTAACACTATAGAACGTCACAAGTAATAATAATAATAATAATAATAATAATAATAATAATAATAATAATAATAATAATAATCACATTCCATTCAGCCGATGATAGCAGGAGCTGAAGTAAGCTAGGAACAGTCATGTATATATAATTTTTGTGTGAATTTGTGTCTATAACAAACAGAAAAAAAAAAATTCAACAACTTACACTGATTTATAATATTATGATTTCAATAATGTTTACAACACAAATTAAATGAATGTACTGAGTACGAAAATCATCAACGAGAGAGAGAGAGAGAGAGAGAGAGAGAGAGAGAGAGAGAGAGAGAGAGAGAGAGAGAGAGAGAGAGAGAGAACACCTCATTACCAAAAGGATAAAAGGCGACAGGTATAAACCCAGGTGAAAAATCACCCAGGTGGAGATAGATGACTTGCATACAACAAAGGCTAATTAGGAGATGAAAAAAAAACACACAAATGCCACAAAAAAAAATAATTTTTATATAAAAAAAATCAGTTCCACGTCGTGATTTATTTTTTTTTTATAATAATAACGAAGGTAATTTGGATGTAGTTCCTACTGACACCAATTTTAATTGACAACAAAAAGGATACAATACCGACTCAAGGGGATTCTCATTCTAGGGGATACCCACTCCAGGGGATACTCACTCAAGGCGATACCCACCCAAGGGGACACCTACCGGGAGTTACCTACCAGAGGGATACCCACAGGGAGTTACCCGAGGGGATACCCACAAGGAGTTACCAGAGGTGATACCCACAAGGAGGTACCCGAGGGGATACCCACAATGAATTACCCACCCCAAGGGGATACCCACAAGGAGTCACCCGCCACCAGGGTAGACCAAGAAAGAGTCACAAACCTCGAGGGGATACCCACCCGATGGGGATACCCACCCACGGGGATACCCACCCAAGGGGATACCCACCCACGGGGATACCCACCCGAGGGGGATGCCCACAACCCAACTACAAGACGCGTCATCCCAGGAGGAGGAGGAGGAAGAACGGGCATAAATTCTCTCATTACGTAAAAGGACAGATTCACAAAACACGGCAGCTCCCCTCAGGGGGCACTCCACTTGTCTAGGAGAGAGAGAGAGAGAGAGAGAGAGAGAGAGAGAGAGAGAGAGAGAGAGAGAGAGAGAGAGAGAGAGAGAGAGGGTCTAAAAATAAAGATATGGGTAGAATGAAGATGCAAATTAATGTCTGTTCCATGGAGGAGGAGGAGGAGGAGGAGATGAATAATGACCCGTCATTCTCCATACTAGTCTCGCTCCGTCACCTTTCCCCATAGAAGGTCGGGTCATAATCTCCTGATTATTACTAAAATTACAGGCGAGATGTTACTGGGATTCTCACGGGTATGAATGCAAGGATTCACACATTTTATAATGATGTATATATATATATATATATATATATATATATATATATATATATATATATATATATATATATATATATATATATATATATATATATATATATATGTATGTATGTATATACTCAGACGATACAATATTCACTATAATTTCTAATCCAACAAAAACACTAAGAAATACAGGAAGTATACATAAACCATTAATTAAAGAAGTACAGAAAGTAGTCATAACCCATAATTTAAAGAAATACAAAAAAGTATACATAAACCAATATTTAGAGAAATACAGAAAAACATACATAAACCATTACTTAAAGCAATGCGGAAAAGAGTACGTAAACCATTAGTTAAAGAACTGCACAAAGTACACAAACTATTAGTTAAAATACAGAAAGTATACAACTACTATTCAGAGAAATACAGAAAAGTATACATAAACTATGGTGGCTAAGTCTTGCACTCACCTTCAGAAGCTTTTCAAGGTTAAGGTCAAAAAGCACATACACACACACACAAGAAAAAAAAAAAAAAAGGTGGGTATATTAACTGCAGGGCGTCCGATGCCCGTCGAACTATACCCAGTAATTGAACCTACGAAACCCCTTCATAAGCCCTTGGTCAAGTACCACCGTGGTCTGCCCGTGCCCTGATATGCCCGGGCAATCTCTTGACATAAATCCGTCAACCGACGGGATAAACAGAGTTATAATGCTTGCCCCTGCCTCTCTCTCTCTCTCTCTCTCTCTCTCTCTCTCTCTCTCTCTCTATATATATATATATATATATATATATATATATATATATATATATATATATATATATATATATATAAAATAATATATATATATATATATATATATATATATATATATATACATATATATATATATATTTATATATATATATATATATATATATATATATATATATATATATATATATATATATATATATATATATATATATATATATATATATATAATATATTTATATAGATACATTTCTGATCATACCTCTACCTCTCTCTCTCTCTCTCTCTCTCTCTCTCTCTCTCTCTCTCTCTCTCTCTCTCTCTCTCTCTCTCTCTCTCTCTCAGAAACAGAATTCGAAATAAAAAAAAATTACCTACTTATACGCTTAGCAATAAGAAAATAGGGTGGATTTCTAATAGAAAATTAAAATAAACCAAATTTTCCTTTAGAGTAATATGACCCTTTAAAAACAAAATTGAACACAAAAATGGCGAATACCTGCAAGAATTAATCTAAGACACACACGAGAGTATTTTAAGAATGTTTTGGCTGAAGAGCAAATCTAAGGTCAGGGAAAATCAAACAGAATTGTCAACTGATTTCACATCTAGATCGAATAAAAAATATATAAAAAGAAATAAAAATACGATAATGAAGACACCAGAAAGGTAAGGAATTTCTTTTTCAGCTGAACAAGACCTGGAAATTTTGGCGTCATGGACAGAATACAAAGACAACAGGATACAAAGACAACAGAGAACAGTATTCACAGACACCAGACAAATCCACAAGCAGCTTTCCGTTCGAACATACCACAGCAAATACACAAAATATATCAACACTTACGGAGCAATGGCGCGCGTTTTTAATAATACACAACACATACGCAAATGTGAAGACAGCCCGGAGAACGTGCTTACCTGCAAAGAAGAAAATCATGACGTTAAAAACAATTTTATAATGCTAAAAAACATTGATAATAACTAAAGTTTGTGGCAGTACTCTGATAATGGGGTTACCATAGTACTGTGATTATTGTGATAAGCTAATGATGATGAATCAAGAGAGGAGGAATATCGTCCGGTTTCTCTTTTACATTTAAAATTATATCATAGAAAACTGACGAAGTTCAAATTAAGTCCATTATAACAACAAATTCAATTATGTTGATGGCGATACTTCAGTGATAACGACGCGTTTTCCTTTTTATTATTATAAAATGATAAAACCAAAGTATTTTGCATTATTATGCTGTAATAATGTAATATTACTTTGGTTTTATCTATAATAATAACGCACATATAAAGCTAGTGATTAGGATAAAATGAACATCTTTGTTTGAACTTGCATTGTAAACTACTCCAAACTAGGTCGGTATAGGCCACCGTCTCAGATCTTACAAACTCTCACAACGCATGCGCGAATAACAATAAGGTAAATATAACCTCTGTGCATGAGTTATCCAGACTTGACTTCTATACAACTCTACATGGTTATGTATATTACACAGGGTAAAACTGAAGACTACTACCGCGGACCCTCTGGTTCAGTAACTATCAGTTTACATGTAAGATGGGCGCAGCGTTTAGTACCAGCCACTTGTATGGGATGAATGTCAAAACCTAAACAAAATACTGTAAATAATATAAATACAAAAAAAGCATAAACAAAAACATAAGCACAAGGCAGTAAATATTACGGTAGACTACTGGCGGGAACTACGACGCGGTAGTAGTTTTCAGTTTTACCTAGTACCAAGGCCTAGAGTCCTAGCCCAGTTATAGAACACGATTATAAGTCTAGAAATCAAAGAACACTAATGCGCGCCACGCGAATGTAAAAAGCGTTCTTTGTTTGTAAGACTTAAAAATCATGTTCTGTACTTTCTACTGAACAATGTAGATTTGATAAGGTGAATTACGACTGATAAAAAGCTCTCCAAACAAAGACACAAGGCGACACTTCACTGAACAACATGGGACAAGGCTTGAATTATTATCTGCCTTCTGCGAGTTACAAAAAGCTGTAAAAGTGGTTCTAAAGAAAATAGGCAGAATAAGGCATTATAGTCCGTGTGCGTAAGAGGGTCTATATAAAATCAAATACAATGAGTATGAATATTATATATATGTGGGTGTGTATTTATGTATGTGTATATATATGTATATATTTATATATATATATATATATATATATATATATATATATATATATATAGAGAGAGAGAGAGAGAGAGAGAGAGAGAGAGAGAGAGAGAGAGAGAGAGAGCCTGAATATTCTGAAAAAAAAACTGTAAAACAGAATAATAAAAAAAATACAAATATACAAAATTCAGCAAATTCGTCAGATGATAAAGAATTCACCATTACAACCATCCACAGAAAAAAAGGAGAGTAAGGAAGAGTAAATAAAATACATATAAAAGCAAGGAAGGGCAAATTACTAAAAAAAAAAAAATACTCAAGTTAGCATAAAAGATAGATATGAAAAAAATAGCAAATAAAACTTGTGGGAGCAAAAGGTATCCGCGGTCCAGGGATCAACTGGTGACTAGATTCTCGCCTCATATTCCCAACTAATCTGAGAGAGAGAGAGAGAGAGAGAGAGAGAGAGAGAGAGAGAGAGGTAAAAACAACGGTACATCACCAACTACTGTAGTTCAGAAGACTATTAGACTTTCCCTCAGATTTTTATCAGAGAGAGAGAGAGAGAGAGAGAGAGAGAGAGAGAGAGAGAGAGAGAGAGAGAGAGAGAGAGAGAGAGAGAGAGAGATTAAAATATCAAGAATCTACTAGATGTTTACACACAAAATAACACAGACACAAACGAGAGAGAGAGAGAGAGAGAGAGAGAGAGAGAGAGAGAGAGAGAGAGAGAGAGAGAGAGAGAGAGATGTCTGCATCAAGGTAGAAAATAAACCAATAATCGAATTCATTTACCTGAAAACTCCAAACTCACTCTCTCTCTCTCTCTCTCTCTCTCTCTCTCTCTCTCTCTCTCTCTCTCTCTCTCTAACAGTGTTTCTTGGGTGAGTGACCCACATGAGAAAGTGGCCTTTTAAAGTCAATTGTCAATGATCGAGGGAAACTGACATGCATCTCGATTTCAAATTCTCCCCAATTACAGGATTTCATGAGAGTACAGCAAAGAGGGAAAAATAATGAGGGTATTTCTAATTTTTTTTTTTATACAGGTCACGTTTAATGTCTTCAACTTTGTAAAAATGAAAACAAAGTCGAATATTTATCATATTCTCATTAGAGCGAAGTTAAACATCAAGAAGGAAGAAACAGTCATAGAATAATGTAGATATTTCAGAATATTTTATATACACAGGTTACGTTTAATGTCTCAAACTTCGTCAAAATGAACAGAAATAAAATATCTATTACATTCAAGTTAGAAACAAAGTTCAACATAGGGAAGAAACTGGATAAAATAATGCAGAAAATTCTTCTGTTTTCTATATCGTTCACGTTTCATGTAGCAAACTTTGCAAAAAAAAAAGAAAAAAAAAATTACATTCGCGTTACAAAGTTAGATATGAAGAAGAAAATTATATATTTGAGAATAAAATCATACTTTTATCACTAGTGCTTTGAATGATAATAAAATGCATAAATTTAAAAACAATAATAATAATTAGGACCTCAAACACTGCAAAAAATATTAAAATAAAAACTCACTGCTTTCACATCAGAAACATAATTAAATATATATATATATATATATATATATATATATATATATATATATATATATATATATATATATATATATATATATATGTATATATATACACACACACACATATATATACACACACATATATATAATTAATAATTAGGACCGTGAACGGTACGTAACAGCGATTAAACGAAATATGTCACAAGCAACTGAATTGTTAAACAAAATAAAAGCCGCTGCAAGCACGCAAGCACGTAACACGCATTGCACTTAAATATATACAAGAATTTTGCAACATAATTATGAAATTGCTGTTGAAAGAATGGAGAGAGAGAGAGAGAGAGAGAGAGAGAGAGAGAGAGAGAGAGAGAGAGAGAGAGAGAGAGAGAGAGAGAGAGAGAGAGAGTTCAAACAATCTCAAGAAGAGCTATTAGACATTACCGTACAAAATACCACACAGACACAAATCAGAGAGAGAGAGAGAGAGAGAGAGAGAGAGAGAGAGAGAGAGAGAGAGAGAGAGAGAGAGAGAGTTACACACCTGATCACCTGCCTTTTCAGAATCAAAGTACTGAATCTTTCCTCGCAAGCAGCGAGCAAACAGTGACCTCGACTGAACAAACGCACTGCAAATTGGCTTAATGAGTTGCACTTTCGCTTCTGTTGCAAGCAGGGAAAGAAAGGGCTTCTTTCCCACGGACTTTATAACTCGAGCGTGAGTCTTCTTGACCACTTGCGAAAATCTGAGAGAGGGACCATTCGCAGTGGGCAAAATAAACGCATTTTTGGCCAGATATATACACACTTTGGGCCAAATATATACATTTGGGCATATATAAACATTTTGGGCAAAATATACATATTTTGGGCAAAATATACATATTCTGGTAAAATAAACACTTTTGGGCAAAATATACACATTGAGTAAAATATACACATTTTGGGCCAAATATACACAGTTAGGGTAAAATATACACGTTTGGGACAAAATATACACAACTGGGCCAAATATACACATTTTGGGTAAAATATACACATTTTGGGTAAAATACATTTGGGACAAAATATACACACTTGGGACAAAATATACACATTTGGGACAAAATATGCGCATCTCGGACAAAGTATACGTATTTTGAGCAAAATATACAAATTTTGAGTAAAATATAAGTAAAATATATATATTCTGGACACAATACACCAAAAATATGCACACATTTTGGGCAAAATATACACTTTCTGGCAAAATGTAAACCTTTACGGAAAATATACACATTTCACGCCTCCCTCCCTTGCATATCAAAGATTTTCCCCACTTACTAAAACAACTTAAATTAAGACAGTAACGAAAAGGTGCCATTAGCTGGGTATATCAAAATACGTATAATGAAATGAAACGGCTTTGTAATTATGCAAGTGAAGAATATTCACTAATAAATAGGAATTTTCATGACAGGTGCAACGCCTTCGTCAAACATGCAAGCGTGCCGGTGTTTTAAAATGATTATACAAAAGCTCATGAATAATTATTATTACACAGGTCTGATGATTTTAGCAGTAAAGGTTTATATTACTGCATATATGAAATATCGCTACACATCAGATTACGAATAACATATTGTCATTCATATATATATATATTTTTTTTCGTTAAAAGCAATTGCTTTAGTGGCATCAATAAGTTTCTTGCAGGCATCTTCATACCATGCCACTACTAAAGCAATTGCGTTTAACGAAAATTGTATAAGAAAAAATTATGCCCTAAAAGTGTATATATATATATTATATATATATATACACACACACACACACACACACACACACATATATATATATATATATATATATATATATATATATATATATATATATATATATCAACAGCAAGCACAAAAAAATTATTTTAGAACACCCGGATAAGAAAGAGTCATCTCGTGAAGAATAAAACTACGGGCTAAAGGGACTTCAAGGCTTTAGAGAGAGAGAGAGAGAGAGAGAGAGAGAGAGAGAGAGAGAGAGAGAGAGAGAGAGAGAGAGAGAGAGAGAGAGAGAGAAGCAGCCAGAAAAGGAGAGGCTCTGCATTGCGACGTCCTTACTGAGAGAGAGAGAGAGAGAGAGAGAGAGAGAGAGAGAGAGAGAGAGAGAGAGAGAGAGATGAAAGAACAATTCCGTAATCTATAAGCAAGATCTGAAGAAAATCCTTTGGGATAAAATCTCGTATTTTCTTCCACCTTTACTGCCAACTCTCGAGACAAAAACAAAGAAAGTACAATAAAATAAAATAAAATAAATAAATCAAAATTTTTACAAATCTCTCTCAAATATGATTCCAGCTTTCGGAGAATGGCCTCCGCTCCTTCGATTAAGTCTCCGTGGGAAGCCTTTCCATAAAACAAGAATATGTTGCACCAGCAGCGATACTGTGCAACAATCTCACGACTTTTTTCCTTATTTCCTTTTTTCCTTCTTTTTTTTTGCAACAATCTCGAGGACTGGAGGTTGACTTCAGATTTTATGGAAGAGATCCCTGCTTGGGAAAAAAGATAACAGAGGCAAGCTGTTTAGCCTCACAAGGCAGAGGGAATGCTTGCAAAAATAGCCTCACAAAGCAGAGGGAATGCTTGCAAAAATAGGAGATGGTATATATTTGTTGGAGCAGAAGGAAGAAGATTATTTACAAAATATAAAAAAACATCTGACTATATAAAGTATATGAGAAATCGAACGCCAAAATTTTGCTTGCATTACAAAAAAGGAATATGCGATGAAGATTACCTAAAAAAAAAAAAAATAAAATTAGGTGAATTTTTGCAAAAGTCATACTTGCAAAATAGGATATAATTATATATTTAAGGGAGCAAAAGCATAAACATTATTAACAAAATACAAAATTTTGATAATATAAAAGAAAAAGCCGAATGGTTTGAGAAATCGAATGCCAAAAATTTGCTTAAAATACAAAGAGGAATATGCGCTGCAGATTGAAAAAAATCAAAATTAGAGATTTTGTTTAAAAACAAAAATACAAAATATAAACTGGCAACGATCAAGATAAATGATAAAAAGAACTCAAAAAAAGAAAGAAAAAATGACACTGTAAACATCAATTTGAAGTAAAACGATTTTCCCTTTAAAGAAATAAAACTCAGGTTCTTTCTTACGTATTCTAAGCACTCCTGACAACAGACAGACAAGAAACAGACTGACAGACAAGAAACAGAATGACAGACAAAAAGACGGACTGACAGGCAAGAAACAGACTGACAGGCAAGAAACAGACTGACAGACAAGAAACAGACTGACAGGCAAGAAACAGACTGACAGGCAAGAAACAGACTGACAGGCAAGAAACAGACTGACAGAGAAGAAACAGACTGACAGGCAAGAAACAGACTGATCAGACAAGAAACAGAAAATGGCAGTGACATGAATCAGACAAAAAGAAAGAAACAGACTGACAGGCAAGAAACAGACTGAGAGACAAGAAACAGACTGAGACAAGAAACAGACTGACAGACAAGAAACAGACTGACAGACAAAAAGACGGACTATAACATAACCTATCCATACTTTTTTCAACGTCTTTCAATGCAGTTTCGACAACTCTAGTCTCCAACGAAGAACAATAATACCGAGATAAAGGGTGGAACAGGGTTAATACAGGTTAATGATCAATAGTGTCTGGCTGGGAGGGGGTATTCAGCCAAGATGAAAAATCTGACAGGGCGTTAAGTGACCACCACTGAGCTGATGACCGTCTGCATCAAAAAGATTTATTTTACGGGCTAGTGACATAAATCAGCAGATATTTCAAACAAACTTCTCTAATTCTTCATTGGAAGAAAACTCGGGACAGAAAAAACTCTAAGGAAGAAAATAGAAGCCGAGATAAAGGAGAACAGAATAGAACAGAATCATTCAGAAATGAATTTAAGGCCAAATAGTCCAGCGCTGGGATCTGACGAGGTCATTCAGCGCTGAAATGGAAACTGGGAGTTTAAAAATGTCTGAAAGGCGTAACAGGAGGAAGTTAAGTATACCTTAGTTTAACCAGACCACTGAGCTGATTAACAGCTCTCCTAGGGCTGGCCCGAAGGATTAGATTTATTTTACGTGGCTAGGAACCAATTGGTTACCTAGCAACGGGACCTACAGCTTACTGTGGAATCCGAACCACATTATACCGAGAAATGAATTTCTATCACCACAAACAAACTTCTCTAATTCTTCATTGGCCGGCCGGAGACTCGAACTCGGGTCTAGCTGAGTGCTAGCCGACAACTCTACCGACTCGTCCAACGAAGAACAATAAGAAGCCGAGATAAAGGGGAATAGAATAGAACAGAATAGAGAATTTAGGCCAAAGCCCAAGCGCTGGGATCTGACGAGGTCATTCAGCGCTGAAATGGAAGCTGGGGGTTTAAGGGAATAGAATAGAACAGAATAGAGAATGTAGGCCAAAGCCCAAGCGCTGGGATCTGACGAGGTCATTCAGCGCTGAAATGGAAACTGGGGGTTTAAAAATGTCTGAAAGGCGTAACAGGAGAAAAACCTTTTGCAATTGCACTATGTAACAACTGTCAGGAGAGGGATGAGGAAAGGAGGGTGGAAGGAAGGAGATATGAACGGAGGTAGAGTGGAAGGAGTCGAGATAAAGGGGCCTCTGGCTGAAAATAAGAAAAAAAAAAGGGAAGAAATATTATCGGCATTTCCTTGACAACGCCTGATAATTATCAGACTTATAAGGCATTGCTGCTTGAGGTTCTCTGTGACTACCTTCAAAGGCTACCATTTATTCCATAAGGTGGTGATGATAATAATAATAATAATAATAATAATAATAATAATAATAATAATAAAAAGTCATTGCCCTTATAGGCTTGTTCCATATGGATAGGGTTCATTTTATGAATAATAATAATAATAATAATAACAATAATAATAATAATAATAATAATAATAATAATAATAATAATGAAGATATAATAATATAATAATAATCATCATCATCATCATCAAATTCGTAAAAATCTCATAATAGCATATTTACATTACACCACTGTGGATTTCTTCACTAATAATAATAATAATAATAATAATAATAATAATAATAATAATAATAATAATAATAATAATAATAATAATAATAATAGCATATTTACATCTACACCACTGTGGATATCTTCACCAACAATAAACAACAACAATAATAATAATAATAATAATAATAATAATAATAATAATAATAATAATAATAATAATAATAATAAGGCACCCACTGTCGTGTAAGCTGAGCAAGTACTCGTTCCGTACTGTGGACTACTTAATGCCTGACAAAAAAAAAAGGGGGGGATGGGGGTAGGGAAGGGGAGATGGGAGGAAAGGAGGGAGAGAGTGAAACAATCAAGGCACGTACGTCTTCTGAGCAAGAACCGTCCCCCCCTACCACCACCCCCCAACCCCCCAAGAAGTCCCAAAAAACATCCGAGCTGTAATTATAACGTTAGACCGTCCGAAAACAAGACGAGGGTGGTCGTCGTTTTCCCTTGTAAGGAGATCATAGCTTAGAATAAAAACTCCCCTTCTCTCTCTCTCTCTCTCTCTCTCTCTCTCTCTCTCTCTCTCTCTCTCTCTCTCTCTCTCTCACTGAGTGTGTGTGAGAATGCGGTTGAGAGAAAGGTTTCGGCGAAAAAATTGATGCTAGGGTGGCCCACTTAGCCATTCAACGAAATCGACCCAAACATGAACGGAAAAAGGTGGATGAAAGGACTGGGCTAAATGATAATTGAGAGAGAGAGAGAGAGAGAGAGAGAGAGAGAGAGAGAGAGAGAGAGAGAGAGAGAGAGAGAGAGACTGCTTAATTGGTCGTGACTATTAGGTCAACTTGTATAGCACCATTTGGGTACGGAAAAAAGGTGGCTGAAAGGACTGGAGAATATATAACAATAATAACTACGAGAGAGAGAGAGAGAGAGAGAGAGAGAGAGAGAGAGAGAGAGAGAGAGAGAGAGAGAGAGAGAGAGAGAGAGAGAGATCTTTGGTTAACTGATCGTGACTATTAGGTCAACTTGGATAGCCCAATCTGGGTGCCTTACCAAACAACTGATATTATCAAAGCCTTGAATTCCCTCCGCATTTGGATCCTATACCTTCGTAAGGACATCCATTAAGAGTTCCTACGTTCGAGGACACAATCAAAACCAGGCTTTCCATTCCTGGTTTTATTTTTATTTTATTTTATTTCACGAGATTAAAATCATTCATTGTCTGAGGTTTTCAATTTTATAAATCAAGTCCTACGGAATACTCTCTTTACTGAATATGATTCTAATTATTAATTGTCTGAGGGTTTTCAAGTATTACATAACTCTCTTTATTGTAAGAGGTTTTAATGCTTTTTTTTCTGCGGATTTTAATTTATAAAATGAGGTGGAAATACGCACAAGTTCAACAATTGACGGAATTCCTGGCGAGTTCATTAAGAGAATTAGCAGAAATAAAAGGGTTCTGAAACGCAACTAAAATAAATACATAAATAAAACTCTTGAGTCAGAACAGAAGAAATGACGTGTGAATGGAATCAACATTGTGTGCAGTAGGAATGGAATGGAATATAGAGTTTAGGGCAAAGGTCAAGCTCTGGGACCTATGAGGTCATTCAGCGCTGGAAAGGAAATTGAGCGTAGTTTGACAGGTGTAACAGGCGGAAAACCTTAAAGCAGTTGCACTATGAACCAATTGTTAGGAGAGGGTGGAAAGCAAGATGGAAGAAAGAGAATGCGAAAGGAGGTACAGTAAAAGGAATGAAAGGGGTTCCAACTTGGGGCCGAAGGGACGCTGCAAAGAACCTTCAGTAATGCCTACAGTGCACCCCGTGAGGTTCACTGACGGCACTAACCCCCCTACGGGGATTGTGTGCGGTAGGAATAAATTGTTCGATCTCACAGAGGAATCGAACTCATGACTTTATTAAATTAAAGTCAATTATAGATTTTACTTAATTCCCGAATGCATAATGATGGTCTAGTCTCTACTTCTCCGTTTCCGCGAAGAAAATATTTTTCAAGAAACAAAGAAAAAGTAAAAAAAAAAAATAAGGTATCGTTACAATGTTCATCACTCAAGAGGTACATCGAATTAAAATACAATTTGTACGGAAGATTGCAAACACGCCTAAAAAGAATCTATGAATATTATTAATAAAGGTCTGGGTTCGATGCCGCTGTGAGGTACATAGTTTTTTCAATTTAAACGTGTTTGAGAAATGATAATAAAGAGTATTATTACTATTATTATATTATTATTATTATATAACCAGTAATGATACTAATATTAGCACCAGTTTTCTAACACAAAAACCCATTATTATTATTATTATTATTATTATTATTATTATTATTATCAGCAGTAACAGAAGTATCATTATCACCACAAAAACCCATTCATAAAAAAAAAACCTTGGAAAAGGCCACATGCAAACGTGAAAAAGACTAACAAAAAAGAAAATAAAATTCCAGACAGGCACTTTCTCACAGTCCATCATTTGTATTTATTTGCAGCGGAGAGAGAGAGAGAGAGAGAGAGAGAGAGAGAGAGAGAGAGAGAGAGAGAGAGAGAGAGAGAGGGGGGGGCTTCCCTCCCTATTCCCCACCTCCCTCCCTCCCTCCCTCATTCCCTTTACGACTTCCTCTGCTCACTTTTACGATTTCGCCTCATGCATATAACACCGACAAGGTTGCCTACCACGTTCGCATCCCACCTTTAAAAATGAAGTATTGTGAAAGGTCTGTAGATCTTTGTACGGCCTACTCTCAGTTACCGACTGCTTTTGGGGAGGCATTACTTGGGAGAGGCATTACCTGGGAGAGGCATTACCCGGGAGAGGCATTACTTGGGAGAGGCATTGCCCGGGAGAGGCATTACTTGGGAGAGGCATTACCTGGGAGAGGCATTACTTCAGAGAGGCATTACCTGGGAGAGGCATTGCTTGGGAGAGGTATTACTTGGAAGAGGCATTACCTGGGAGAGGCATAACTTGGGAGAGGCATTACTTGGGAGAGGCATTACTAGAGAGGGGCATTACTCAGGAGAGGCATTACTAGGGAGAGGCATTACTTAGGAGAGGCATTAACTGGGAGAGGCATTACTTGGGAGCGAGGCATTACCTGGGAGAGGTATTACTTGGGAGAGAGGCATTACTTGGGAGAGGCATTACTTGGGAGAGAGGCATTACTTGGGAGAGAGGCATTACCTGGGAGAGGCACTCCCTGGAGAGGCATTACTTGGTAGAGGCATTACTTGGGAGAGGCATTAATTGGGAGAGGCATTACTTGGGGGGCATTACTAGGGAGAAGCATTACCTGGAAGAAGCATTACTTGGGAGAGGCATTACTCAGGAGAGACATTATTTAGGAGAGACATTGCCTGGAAGAGGCATTACTTCGGAGAGGCATTACCTGGGAGAGGCATTACCTGGGAGAGGCATTACTTGCGAGAGGCACTAATTGGGAGAGGCATTACTAGGGAGAGGCATTACTTGGAGGAGGCATTAGGGTGAGGACTTACTAGGGAGAGTCATTACATGGGAAACGCATTACTTAGGAGAGGCATTAATTGGAATAGGCAACAATTGGGAGAGGCATTACCTGGAGAAGTATTACTTGGGAGAGGCATTACCTGGGAGAGGCATTACTTGGTAGAGGCATTGCTTGGGAGAGGCATTACTTAAACAGTACGTGAAAGTATTCTATACACGACGCATGTTTTACGATTCAGTAACCCAGCACGAATATGCACATAGCGTCTGGGCACGTGAAATTATGTCTGCATCGTAGTTATGTCTCCTCTCTCCTGTCAGAGAGAGAGAGAGAGAGAGAGAGAGAGAGAGAGAGAGAGAGAGAGAGAGAGAGAGAGAACATCTTTGTCATATTTGTAATAAACGATTATGAAGGACAAATGGAATCACTCTTCAGTTTCAATCTGAGAGAGAGAGAGAGAGAGAGAGAGAGAGAGAGAGAGAGAGAGAGAGAGAGAGATCTGTCGCATTATTTATAATAAACCGTTATGAAGGACAAATGGAATCATTACTCCGAAGTTTCAATGTTTGAGAGAGAGAGAGAGAGAGAGAGAGAGAGAGAGAGAGAGAGAGAGAGAGAGAGAGAGAGAGAGAGAGAGAGGAGGTAAAAACGATGGTACATGACCAAATACCGTAGTTCAGAAAAAGTATTCGACTTTCTCTCGTACTTACATCTCAATTTGAGAGAGAGAGAGAGAGAGAGAGAGAGAGAGAGAGAGAGAGAGAAGAGAAATCTGTCACATTATTTATAATAAACGATTACGAAGAACAAGTGGCATTACTTCAGTTTCAGTGTTTGAGAGAGAGAGAGAGAGAGAGAGAGAGAGAGAGAGAGAGAGAGAGAGAGAGAGAGAGATCTGTCGCATTATTCATAATAAACGATTATGAAGGACAAATGGAATCATTACTCCGACGTTTCAATGTTTGAGAGAGAGAGGTAAAAACGATGGTACATGACCAGATACCGTAGTTCAGAAAAGTATTCGACTTTCTCTCGTACTTACATCTCCAATTTGAGAGAGAGAGAGAGAGAGAGAGAGAGAGAGAGAGAGAGAGAGAGAGAGAGAGAGAAATCTGTCACATTATTTATAATAAACGATTACGAAGGACAAGTGGCATTACTTCAGTTTCAGTGTTTGAGAGAGAGAGAGAGAGAGAGAGAGAGAGAGAGAGAGAGAGAGAGAGAGAGAGAGAGATCTTTCCTCTAGTGACAGATGCACAACTTTTCTAGCCCTAAAATTATCATATGAAGAAATGTTTACCTGATCAGATAAGAAATAACAAAACATTACAACAAGCGTGAGATACTTTCCTAGTTTTCCATTATTACTGAATCTTCGCCACAAAAAAAGGTCCGAAATAAAGAAATAAGAAATGAAAGAGTGATTCAACATGTCAGGTGTATATCACCATATTTTAGCATAAAGTCAATTATTTTTGTATCATGGGATAAAGGCGAAATACGAAGATAGGCGTCGGTCCCAAACTGAAGCACACAGATGATGAAAAAGCATTTACAATTCTCTTTTTCAACTGCTAGAACATACAGCCTGTTTAAACGAAAGCCCTTCAGCTTAAGAATACCTTCAAGACATACAGCCTGTCTCAACAGACGCCCTTCAACCTACAAGCACTTCCTACTGGTGGTGCTGAAGACTCATACTGAGAATTCCTTCACATCTAATCTGTTTCAATCAAATCCCTTCAACTTAAAGCACAGACTGCTTCCTCCTGGTGGTGCTGAAGATGTGAAATGCTGAGAATTCCTTCAAGGCATACAGTCTG
>NC_089750.1:74819706-74824706 GCF_040412425.1 Macrobrachium rosenbergii
TAAAATTATGAATAACTAATGCATGAAGCCTGTGGCTGTCCACAGATTTGTCTCCTACGCCTACCCCCCGGACCGCAAATTCCTGAGATGTATGCTAGTATTGCACCAGTCCCGGTTTTTTGCCATGCCCCTAGGTTTTAGGTTAGGTTAGGTTGGGTTAGTAATATGGTTGTGGGAAACAAATTATTTTCAAGAAAATTCTATGGTTAGTTTTTAAGATATGGCGTCCCGCTTTTTTCAGGGAAAGGTCCCGGTACTCGGTTTCGGGAAAATGGCCCCGGGACAAGATGATCTTTATAAATTCAGAAGGTAGGGTAATTTTTTTGTTTTTGGTAAAATAACAAAAAAAATTACATTCGTCAGACTATCAATTATACAACAATAAGGTAAATAATTGTACAGACATCCTAATTTCTGGGAAAAAATCGAGTAAATTATTGTTATTATTTTTCTTATTATATATAATATTTAATAATATTTGCGAGACATTCAATTATACAACATTAGAATAAGTAACTCTTTGAAATATTCAAGACTAAATCTAGGCCACATTATCGTATTTCCCGATGGATTCCAACAAGACGAGGACAAAGAAAGCAAATGAAAGTAACAATCTTCGAAAAGAAAGTAACAGTCCTTCAAACGAAGGTCACAATCTCAAATAAATGAAAGTAACAATCTTTCAAATGAAAGTAACAGCCTTCCAAATGAAAGTAACAGCCTTCCACATGAAAGTAACAATCTTTTGAATGAAAGTAACCACCTTCCAAATGAAAGTAACAATCTTTTGAATGAGAGTAACAACCTTTAAAATGAAAGTAACATTCTTTCAAATGAAAGTAACATCTTTGAAGAGAAAAATGGTAAGGCGCTGGAGAGAAAACAACAATGACCCAGCACTCCAATGCAATCTATCAATTGTCTCTGACAGAAAGAAATAACTTAACAAGACAAGGAATGGAAATCAAAATATTCTCACGATTTGGAAGAAATTCATGGCATAAATAAGTAAATTATTAAATAAACGATAAGTAAAGATAAAAAATATAACAAAAAAGAAAGAAATCCACAGACTACATGAATAAATTTTAAAAATACACAAATAAATATTAAACCGATACAAAAAATAATAAAAAAAGCATCCAAATTAATCGGATCAGGCCAAAAAAGTAATTCAACCCGAAACATATTCACAAGTAACAAAAAGTAAAAAATTGACAAAAAAACATTAAAATTATACTCAACATTAACATCAAAAACAAAGAGAATGACAACAAAAAGAATCTAAAAAAACTAATTTGAAAAAATTGGGAAATATCCCCAACAAAAATGGGGAATAAACGTTAAAATTCATATTACCATCAAAAACAAAAAAATGAAAATAGAAAGCATTAAAAAACTTAATCTTCAAAAAATTTCGAAACGACAATCGCCCCCCGAAACCAATCATACTTGTTCGAGAGGGAGGGAGGAATGACAAAGAGCAAAAAATGGGAAAAAACATTATTATCATTACCATAAAAAAAACTAAAATAAAAAACATTAAAGAATTAATCGCCATAAAAATTTCGAAACGCCATTCCCCCCCACAAAAAAATACAACAAAATTAACTTTTAATACAAAAAATGTTAAAAATGCATTAAAAAACTAATCTAGATAAAAATATCGAAACAACATTCCCCTCCCCCTCCCAACTGTGCTTGCTTGCTTGCGAGAGGGAGGAAGGACACACAGAGAGAGAGACACGGGTGAAAGGGTGAAACCGCGAGATTGAATAATGCAACAATTTTTTTTATTTTTTATTTTTTATTTTTATTCCTTCTTCCAAACTTCCTGTTGCCGGCCAGGTAAGACGAGAACAAAACGAGTCTACGTCACTGCCGCAACAAACACCTGCCCGACCGCTGCTTGGTTGATTGCTTGCTTGCAAGGTCTTGATTGCTTGCCTGCTTGCTTGTGCTTGCTTTGCTTTATTTTACTTTGCTTTCTGGTGTCTCATTCACTATCTCTTGCCTCTGATTGACGAGGTACGTACAGTAAAAAAATATATATATGTGTGTGTGTGTGTGAATATATATACTGTATATATCTGCCACAAACAAAATTAAACAATTGGTTAAATGACTTGGTTAAGACGAAACCGGTCGGGATTTACAACCAGTGTTTCAATTTTCCCTATATACATACTGATTCTAATCACTTAAACACGTGATTAATTTATAACACATTAGCACAGGTGAAAAAATAAGAGACAGGGTGTAGGTCCTGACCGGTTTCGACTTTGCTCCAAGCCACTGACGAAGGACTGATACACAGTGTTTGGAATCAACAATATATAAATAGTACCGAGACGGTACTGACGAATATACACAATCGTTTTGAGACCCCAGATCCACCACCGACAGGTGCCAAAGTAGTAGTGGCTTCAAAACTCATTGGGGCTAATGGTATAGATATATATATATATATATATATATATATATATATATATATATATATATATATATATATATATATTCTGTGTGTGTGTATTCTCACAAAAACATTTATATCTTCCTGCCACAAGGAATTTGGCAATTACCCTCAGCTGTAAGGCGTCCGGAAATGCTCAGGATAATGGACGACGACAAAGGAACTGGATTTTTGTAAATTCATTGACTCGTGACACGAAATCCCAAGAAGACTCTTGTTAAGCTTGCTCATATCTGATCTTGAGAAGAATTGGTCCTCGATGACACAACCATTTCCAATATTTTTCGAATATAATAGAAAAAAATATAAAGTGAGCATTTTCAACAAGAAAATGCTTTATAATGACCAATAATTTATCATGAAATTATAACCAGAGGCGGCTACTTATTGACTTGGAAATTCTTTAATACAATACCTTATCAAAAGAGATTATATATATAACATATATATATATATATATATATATATATATATATATATATATATATATATATATATATATATATATATATATATATATATATATATATATATATACATACATACATAACCGAAACACGAAAACATAGAACGCGATGAATATATAAATAAAAACAAAACCCACGAAGGAAAGATAAACAATGGAGTACCGCAAGGCCTTTCGACTTTTTGTTGTTAAGTAAAGGACAAGAAATCGAAAGGCCTTGCGGTACTCCATTGTTTCTCTTTCTTTCGTGGATTTTGTCTTTATATGTGTGTGTGTGTGTGTTTTAACACCACAATCTTCTGAGCAACGAATTAAGGTCAGCAGAAATAACCGACACAGCTTGAGTGAAAGGGAATTTTCACAGTTAACCCAAGAACATTACTTTCAAATTCTCCCTCCTTGAAACTCATTGAAGACGAGAATTTATTCCAATAAATTTTCTACACAAATTTTATTTTCTTTTGAGGGATTGGATACGGCCGAAATGAAAGAGTGAATTAACAGATTACGGGTGTATTACCATACTTTACTTAGCATAAAAGTTTATTGTTTTTGTGTCCTGGGATAAGGAGAACAGAATATAGAATTTAGGCCAAAGGCCAAGCACTCGGACCTATGAGGTCATTCAGCGCTGAAAGGGAAACTGTGAGTAGAAAGGTTTGACAGGTGTAACAGGAGGAGAACCTCGCAGTTTCACAATGAAACAATTGTTAGGAGAGGGTTGAGGAAATTAAGATAAAAGGGAATAGGAACGGAGAGACTGCAGTTCAAGGAACGAAAGAGGTTGCAGCTAGGGACCTAAGGAAGGGACGCTGCAAAGAACCGTAAGTAATGCCTACAGTGCGCCGCGTGGGGTGCACTGATGGCACTACCACCCTACGGGAGATGAGGACAAAACCTTTTCTCTACACAACTTTCCGCTTCCTGGAACCAGCAGCCAGTTTCAACCAAAACTCTTGCTGCTGAAACAAAAAAAAATGATCAAGGGCAACACTAAGAACAATACCCTATTTTTATCACGTTTATCTTCTTACACACAGTACACTCTCTCTCTCTCTCTCTCTCTCTCTCTCTCTCTCTCTCTCAATGCCATTATGAAAAATCGACTCTCTCTCTCGTTCGTGAAAATTACACAAAATATTCTAAAACAAAAAATAAACAAATAAAATAAAACAGCAAGTTATAACGTCCCTTCAAGAACAAAATCGGGTGACCCGCCTCACCTTGTTTCCCCCCCCATTCGTGCGTACTGCACAATAATTTCACGATTTCCCCCGAGTCCTCCTCTTGTTTACCTCTAAAACGGACCTTTCCCTTCCTTCCCTTCTTTCCAAAGACCGCTGCGGACGGACAAGAAGCTGACGTCACCGCCGTACTCGGCAGCAAGGAGCATAAAAAGGTGGGTTTGACTTGCGGCAGCATCTCATCTCAGCTTAGCGCCCTGACTTCACGATCCTTGCGAGTAGCAGACCGCATGGCCTCTTTTTAGAAGCGTCAAACGACAAAAAGGGGGGGAAGGGAGGTGAGAGGGAGATGGATAGGGAGGAGGGGAAGGAGAGGGAGAGGGAAAAGGGGGGGGGTTACTTCTTTCTTTCGTTACAGGGGTCTGTCTACTCGACACACACACGAGAGCAGGATGAGAAGGAACTGAGAGACGAAGAAGAAGAAGAAGAAGAGGAGGAGGAGGAGGAGGAGGAGGAGGAGGAGGAGGAGGAGGAGGATTGGCAAATCCCATCCCCTAGACCTGAAGGACTGGTTTGAACACACACCCAAAACACTGCTGAAATTTTTTTTCCAATTTTTTTTTTTACTAAATACAAAGAAAGACATGTGACTGCCCCGATGCGTCCACAACAAACACACAAACACATACACATACACACACACACACACAAAATAAACAAACCGTTAGGTTCCAGGCAAGAGCCCCCCCCTCCACCCCACACAATCCCGTAACCAGCATGAAACCACTTCGAATGCATTTTGACCGGTCATGAAGGGGGCAATCACTTCAAAATGTGATTTCATGCAGTTGGGTTTCAGGAACTGTATTCGATTCAG
>NC_089750.1:74832206-74834706 GCF_040412425.1 Macrobrachium rosenbergii
CGCTGAAATGAAAATTGGGAGTAAGAGGCTACAAAGGTGTAACAGGTGGAAATTTGTTAGAAGGGGATGGAAAGATGGAAGAAAGAATATGAATGGAGGTACAGTAAAAGGAATGAAAGGAGTTCCACTTGGGGACCTCAGCAAGGGACGCTGCAAAGAACCTTGAGCAA
Organism: Macrobrachium rosenbergii; assembly: GCF_040412425.1. Lineage (NCBI taxonomy): Eukaryota > Metazoa > Arthropoda > Malacostraca > Decapoda > Palaemonidae > Macrobrachium > Macrobrachium rosenbergii. The sequence goes on from NC_089750.1 coordinate 74,832,377, forward strand.
TGCCTACAGTGCACTTCTTGAGGTGCAATGAAGGCACTACCCCGCTACGGGGTACGGATCCTGATGATCCAGATTCCCTGATGATCCAGTGATGGGACTTTCGAGGGGCTTGGGACTTTCAGGGAGGGGCTTGGGACTTTCAGAAAGGATCTGGAATTTTCTGGAGGGACTTGGCCTTTCAGGGAGGGGCTTGGGACTCTCGGGAGGCGCTTGGTACTCTCGGGAGGGGCTTGGGACTTTCGGGAGAGCCTTGGGACTTTCAGGGAGGGGTTTGGGACTTTCAGGGAGGGGCTTGGAACTTTCAGGGAGGGACCTAGGACTTTCGGGAAGGGCTTGGGACTTTCGGGAGAGCCTTGGGCCTTTCAGGGAGGGGCTTCGGACTTTCAGGGAAGGGCTTGGACTTTCACAATGGACTTAGGACTTTCAGGAGGGACTTGGGACTTTCAGGAAGGGACTTGGGACTTTCAGGGAGGGGCTTGGGACTTTAGGACTTTCAGGAGGGACTTAGGACTTTCGGGAGGGACTTGGGACTTTCAGAATGGACTTGAGAATTACGGGAGGGGCTTGGCGAGGTTTCCACCACGCAACTTCGTGAGTAACTGACAGGTGAAGGAGATCCCCTTTGAGACGACATAAAAAAAACATCCTGGACGAATCCGACTCTAGAGAGAGAGAGAGAGAGAGAGAGAGAGAGAGAGAGAGAGAGAGAGAGAGAGAGAGAGAGATTCTCATCATCATCTCTTACAGGTACCAATCAGAAAACTAAAAGTAATTCATTAAAATATTTTACGGCCACTCTCACGCACGCAAAGCTAAAAGGAAAGCGAAATCAGAGAGAGAGAGAGAGAGAGAGAGAGAGAGAGAGAGAGAGATTATTCTCATCAAAATTTCCTACAAATAAAGCACTAAAAGTTAATCAAAATCAACCGTTATTTCAGCTCCATTATTATTATTATTATTATTATTATTATTATTATTATTATCATCAACGCTTCTTTCAATAACAGCGAAACGATTATCTTCGTCGCCTATCCACTGTCGAAGTCCTCAGGGATCGAGTCGATATCCTTCGCGTATCCTTCGGGCCTTCTTAATGAAGGAATGTCACTCGACAAAGAAAGGTCACGAAAGAGGGGGGGGAGGGGGTGTTGGCATTAGGGGAGGGGAGTGGGAAAGGAGAAGTCCGCTTGATTTCCTTCTTCCCCTTGCTGATAGGCTGACCCCAGCTGAGTCGGCTTTTGGGAGAATTCTTGACTGCTTGCTTTGTGTCCGGAACTGGTGCTTTAAACACACACACACAAACAAACGTACAAACCTGTACTCATCTACACAAACACACAAACACACACACGCCTCAAGAAGTTAGTGGAAAGCATTTTACAGGCTATAGCCTGATTCAGTTTTCAAGGTTTAAAAAAAAGCGGGGGTTTTCGTTCCTGTATAAATCATGGAAGTATGCTGTCAGTTAACTAATAATAATATTAATAATAATAATAATAATAATAATAATAATAAGTATCCTGCAACTGCAAATTATTAATATTATGTACATTAATAATAATAATAATAATAATAATAATAATAATAATAATAAAATCTGCAATGCCTCGGGCGATCTCGGAAGTGAATTATTTACCTGGCTACTAGTCGACTGCTGTGGGTCGCAGCCGGGGTTGAAAAACAGGTGAATCCACATTCAAAGTTCCCTATCGGAACTTTCAAACTGTACACCTAATTTCTCAAGTTCTCAGTTCACATTATACACCCGCATAAAAAAAACTGATTATTTGTTCAATTCAGCCAGCATTTATTTTATGTGTGTGTGTTTTTTTTCTTAGCCCTTCGTCTCTGTAACTCCAAAAACCAAGTGCATTGACAGTGAGGAACTGACCCATTATTTCTATGGATGCAGTTATCAGCCTAAAAACAACGCTATTTTCTGAAAGTAGGCCTACTAAGCCGTTTCAGCCACAGGTGAGGCCATGTCAGGTCAACCGAAAGTCAATGAGTAGCTGGGTCCTGGTCGCTCTTCCTGAACAGCAGTGAAAAGCCACTGCAAGACTGACAGGCTAGTTTCTGTACGACCAGAGTGCCTCCACCAAAAGACTGGACTGTAAGATTGACAGGCTAGTTTCTGTACAAACAGTGCCTCCACCAAAAGACTGGACTGTACGACTGACAGGCTAGTTTCTGTACAAACAGAGTGCCTCCACCAAAAGACTGGACTGTAGGACTGACAGGCTAGTTTCTGTACGAACAGAGTGCCTCCACCAAAAGACTGGACTGTAAGACTGAACTAGTTTCTGTACAAACAGTGCCTCCACCAAAAG